>NC_134486.1:244612425-244912425 GCF_040206685.1 Ascaphus truei
TTATCTTTTACTTTTGACCTTTCAAATCCTCTTGGTACACTTCTGTGTCTTTACCCTCTCTATTAGTGGGATGCCAATCTTCCTGTTTTCGGAACCCTCCGATAGTTAACCATTTTATTTTTATTACATGAAAGTCTCTATACAGGCAACACACCAGATAGCATTGATACTCTTCTGGAAATAGGTTTATTGTGGAGTGTGCAAACATCCAGCAATTAATTTACTTCTTTTGATCCGTCTGCCTCTGAGTTACTGTGCTTGACACACAAAGAAAAAAGGTAGAGCTCACTAGTAAATACAGGTTTCTTTGGATAGTTTAATTTTACTATAAAAGGAAAGTGACTCTCAACCATGTTTGTTCAGATCAAGTCCAAACATAAATGCTGGGTTTCTCAACAATCCTCAAATTCTTGATACAAAGGGGGAGATTCACTAACCTTCAGTATGGGTTAATGCACTTTGATCCCATGGTAACTGCCATTGACTTTATTCATTTCTATGCATATGTGTCTCACCGTCAGTGCCTTACATATCCTGGCATGTCTTTTCAGCAGCAATGTCACAACTTCATCATATGTAGGAGCACGGTCGTCGACAGCTTTCCATGGGATCAGGTCTAGGGTTTCTACACTCTCCCCTCTTGAACACCTTACTCTCTCACCCTCCACTATACCCCTTCACACATTTCACCCTCTCATCCTCTCTCTCCCTTCATGCATTTATTTCCCCTTCTCTCACTCTTCCCCCTCTCTCTCACTTACTCACTCACTCACTCTCATGCCCACATTCTCTATCACTCCCCCTCTGTCTCTCACTCACTTCCCCTTCTCTATCACTATCCCTGTCTAACCCCTCCGTATCTCACTTCCCCCCTCTCTCACTCACTCTTCCCCCTCTCTCACTCACCCTGTTTTACACTCTTTCCCCCTCACTTTTCCTCCTCTCTCACACCCCGCCTCTTGCACTCCCCCTTCCCCCAAATACTGAGGATCCACCTATCATCTCTATTCTAATTATTTACTCCACTGACATTATCTTTTATCTGTTGCTCTCCCATCACATTTTTTTTTCAAACTAATTACAGAACCCAAATCTATGCCTCAGTATTCATGCTTCTAGCAGTAACGTTTTCCCCTGCCTCTGATTTGTCTTTAATTCTCTTGGTTACCCCTTGTAAGGAAATGAGGAACACGTCTTTGCAATGTGTTCCCTCCTTACCTACTGCTACTCAGCTCTTCTAGAGTTGCCTCAGAGCTTGCCTCACAGTTCTGTTGTGCCTTGCTCCTGTTCCAGTCTTGTCTTGCAGTTTGTCTCTTTGTGTACCGACCCAGCTTGTTAGTGAAACCTCTCTGGATATCGACCTCGGCTTACCCTCGACTACGTTTACCTCTCCAACCCAAGATCACGGCTACACGGCCTTCGACAACTCTCCAATCCCACACCACAGCTTAACGGACTTCGACTACGCTGCTCTCTATAACCCAAGACCCCAGACTAAACCTCTCTCTCCTACTCAGACCCGGCTATGCTGACAATCCGCCTTTCAGGCACGCCTACGCTGCTGTTGGCGCATGGTTTAATACCTTCCCACCTCAGTACCGGAGTCTTGTCTTGCTCGTGGGTAGCACAAGCGTTATAGTATGCTGAGCCCGACAAACATAGACCCCCCTGAGGTGGGCCAAGCCCTGTCTTCTATCTCTGAGCATTTCCGGTATTTGGACAACCAAGTTGCTTCCCTGACTCAAAAGATAGCCACAGTCTCGCTTCAGCAATCCCAGTCCAGAATCCTTAGACCCTTGTCCTTAGCTACTTTGTCTGCTTCCTCCATGAAGGCCAATTTACCTCTGGAACCGCGTCTTCCCACTCCCAACCGATATGCGGGCGATCCCCGTGGCTGCAGAGGTTTCCTCAACCAATATGACATTCAGTTCGAGTTAACTCCTTCTCGCTTCTCTTCTGACAGGACTGAGGTAGCGTACATTATCGCTTTACTGACTGGCGACGCATTTGCGTGGGCTTCTCCCATCTGGGAGCTGAGACCTGAACTTACCCAAGACTGCAAGTTTCAAAAAAGAATTCAAACAGGTTTTTGACACCCCTGGCCATAGGGTTACCGCTGCTTCTTCCTTGTTTCACTTTTCTCAAGGTCGCAGATCGGTTGCAAGATACGCCCTGGAATTTCGAACCATCGCCGCAGAGACGGGTTGGAACGATGAGGCCTTATCGGCGGCCTTCTGGCAAGGACTCTCTGAGACTCTGATAAATTATCTAGCCGCTCAGGAAAGACCCCCTGCGCTTAAGGATCTTATTGCCGTATGTATCAGGGTGGATCAACGCCTCCAAGAAAGGCGGGTTGAAAGCCACTGTGCATGGACTCTCACTTCTATTACTCCTCTCCGCAGTTCTTCTCCTACCGCTTTCCCAGCTCTTGAGGCTCCAGAAACCATGCATGGTAGTCACCAACTCTCACCTTCGGAGAGACAACGCCGGAGGAATGAGGGTCTGTGTCTCTACTGTGGACTGACAGGACATCTGGTGCATCGCTGACCCACGAAGCCGGGAAACGCCAGCGCCCAATGAGGTATGAGGGGATCTCATTGGGTACCATTTCCTCCTTCCCCTCTATGAACAAAACCCTGCCAAAAAGAATTATGCTCCCAATCTTTCTCGAGGGTCCTGACTTCCGAATCTCTGCTTCCGCATTCATTGACTCCGGTTCTTGAGGAAATTTTGTGGATCAAGATTTCGCTACCAAACATGGGATTCCTTTGGTAAAGAAGTCTGTACCCGTCAATCTTGAGGCCATTGATGGACGTCCTCTCCGACCAGCCTTCATATCTTTGGAGACACCAGCCCTTTCGCTCTCCACGACGGATGGACACAAGGAGGAGATCTCTCTGGACGTAATCAACTCTCCTTCAGTGCAGGTAATCCTGGGCCTACCTTGGCTCCAGCAAAACATTCTTCTAATAGACTGGAGTGCCAAGGAACCCATGCAATGGGATACGTCCTAAAGGACTTTCCTCCTCTCTGGTGCAAATTCTCGCTGGTCTAGAGACCATCTCTCCTGTTAAACTCTCTTTCCCCAAAGTATATGTAGAATTCCTTGACGTTTTCGACAAAGTCCGTTCTGAAGTTCTGAATCGTCCCATTGATTGCCCCATTGACCTGCCTGGCACCACTCTCCCTAAGGCCAGATCCTATCCTTTGTCCCTTCCAGAAACCAAGGCCATATCAAAATATATTCAGGAGAACTTAAAGAAAGGCTTCATCAGAAATTCTACTTCCCATGCTGGGGCTGGATTCTTTTTCGTTAAGAAGAAATATGGGTCACTTCGGCCATGCATAGATTACTGAGGCCTTAACAAAATTACCATAAAGAACCGCTACGCATTGCCTCTCATTTCAGAACTTTTTGATCGTTTGCAGGGAGCGACTATTTTTTCTAAACTTGATCTCAGCGGGGCTTCCAATCTCATACGCATAGGACAAGGGGACGAATGGAAGACGGCCTTTAACACCCGAGACGGCCACTATGAATATTTAGTTAAGCCTTTTGGACTATGTAATGGACCAGCGGTCTTTCAGGAGTTTGTGAACAAGATTGTTTGTGATGTCCTAAATACTTTTGTTATTGTATATCTCGACGACATTCTTATTTGTTCAAAATCCTTATCAGAACACATCCAGCACACCAAGCTAGTACTTTCTCGCCTTCGCGAGAACTCCCTCTACGCCAAGATGGAGAAATGCATGTTTCACCAAACCTCAACCTCCTTAGGTTATTTCTGACGAGGGATTCACCATGGACCTGGGAAAACTTAAGGCAGTTCTAGATTGGCTCTATATATATTCTATATATATTCACATAATATTATAAAAAATTCTTTGTTCTTTAGTCTCTCAGGGTATGTCTCTCTGAGTAATTAGCTTCTTAATTATTAGCTTACTATATGTACACAAGTGCTTGCTGACCATCAAGTTTCTGGTGTTAACTATAACTATATATGCATATTTGTGTGTCTATCTGCATATGTTTTGTCTGTATTGTATTGATATTGCTGTTCTCCATGCTGACATCAGGGAATTATCATTTAACTTCCATTTGAACATTAGTTCAAAATGAGCCTATTAACTCATAATTAATGGATTGAAATTATACCATAAATATATGTCCCTGGGTCTCAGCATGAACAAGACCAATTGCAAGTCATTATAATACTTCATTGCGCTTCATCCACTAATATTAATATTAATACTAGTGTGATTTGTATCAAGGTTTACGTTTCATGTTATCTGTGCATAAACTGTTGTATGTATAACAAATGTTGAATGCAAACACAATTGATTTAATTGTATTCCTATAACGAAGGACTTCTAATTAGGGTGTACCCAAAAGACAATCACATCAACTATCCTATTTGAACATTCTGAGGTATAAATAGAAGCATAATCCCATGTAGCAACCATCCCTGACGAAGAGACCCATTAATAGGAGTTTCGAAACGCGTAGGAGAGGTTTTTGGCAACTCAGGGACACCGTAGCTTTGGAATCCAGGCGGTGACGTCATCGGAGGAGACGATCGGGCGAACTCGGGCAGCAAGTGATCAACGAGCCCACGAGCATTGAAGCCGGTCCCCCCGCATTAATAGACGGACGCACCCCACAGCGAGCGGTGTCTTCTGGAGGAAAAGACCCTAAACCCTTGCACATGTCCTACTCATGTCCGGTGAGTAGGATTTCAATTTTACCACGGCGGAGCAGCACATCTTCCTTAGCACAAGCGCTTGGAAGTTTTATATCTTATCTGATTAATCTATTAATTGTTTAAATGTCATATATGTCCTAATTGTCATGTTTTAATAAATGCTCTTGATTTGTACACACTAGTATATCCCTGGGTAATACACTATTGCAGTGTTTTTTGCCTTTTTTGTCTTCCTTTACTGAGGTTTTTTCAGCTCAAAGAAAAGATCTGTTGCAAGAGAATCAACGTCCATTCTTCCCTCAGCGCCATCGGTACTTTCTAGGCTAGTGTTTATTTTATTTATATACTGCACCGACACACTTTATTCGAGCAAATACCCAGTATGTACCTGGCAGATACCTGGAATGCGCCGCTCCTCACCTCAGACAAGCCCCGTTGCGTTTGCTTTCCCAGCCTGGGTTCATGCCTGGCTGATGGGCGGCTGATCTGTTAAATGATAATGATTAGGATTTAATAGGCTGCAATGCTTCGCGTGTCTACCAGATGGCATAAATTCATGAATTGTAATGCAGTATATATATATATATACTGTGCAGTATTGCAGCCAGCGGGAATAAAATGCTTCAATCCCTGCCTGAAAAATACCTCAATGCACTCGGGCAGAAAACAGTCACAAACCTCAAAACACCCGGGTATACCCGAATTCGTGGGACTAGCCGAGCTCGAATAAAGTGTGTCGCCAGTGTAGGAATGTGTAGTTTATTTTAAAAAAATAGGGTGCCCATTGATTGCCAATGTTGCTACCTATGCCCCGATTTATTGCCTTGTTTTTGTTTTTATTTTATTGCAATGTGTATTTTGTTTTTTGGAGGCATCACAAATGGCCAAAAGCGCTATTAGCCATATTTAGCTACTAGGGCTTTTGTCCATTTGTGTGTGTGGTGCTGAGGGTAGAGCAGGTGGGGGATGGAGGTAGTTTCCCTGGGGAGGGTGGTTAGGCCTCCCGGGTGGGTAGCGAAAGGGTTTAACCCCTTAATTACCGGTTACAACTCGCTAAGGTAATTAAGGAGTTACTGGCTAGCAGCAATTGTTTTTATTTAAATGTTGATGCCAATGAAGATGCGGACGAGGATGAGATTGAGGGTGGCCTTAATCCTGGCAGGGGTAAGCGGTGAAGGCCTCTGTAAACTGCACTTACATTGCACATACATTGGCTCTGGCGGCTTCTTAGACGCATCACCATGGCAACACGGCATCAAATGACCCCACGAGGTCATGTGATGTCACTTTGCCATGGCAAAGTGACGTCATGACACCGGAGCCAAGGTAAGAGGTGGGGGGGGGAACGGAAAGGGGGGAACTGCCGGCAGGGTGGCGCAGGGAAAAATGTTTGCGCTCCCCTGGTGTACTCTATGCCTGCCATAGTCCATCAATGCTTGTACACATGCACACTAGAACGTGACTAGACGCATGCGCACTACCGGAATTTATAGCAGAATTTTTTTTCCAGAAACGAAACGTTGAAATCTAGCATCAAAAGATAAGGATGAATTTCGATGGAACTCTATTATCGTTTTTTTTAATGTTGCCTTTTTTACCTTTATACAGTCAGTATCACCAGCTGTTGTTGATTGATTTCATTCTATTTCATGGTTAATGGAAAAAAGTAAGTGACACTTTTTTTTACATATTTAATCAATATTAAGATTTAGAAAATAACTACATTTGCAAACCTATTCAAACAGTTTTCTAATCATTCACGATCATCTGTGCAGTACTGTAAAACAGACCAATTGAGTTGCATCTCACCCCCCCCCACCCCCACAAAGCAAAGGCATGGTACTACAGTACAGTACTATACAGTAGCTATCTAAAAGTTTAAGACGGTTTCATGATTTGTGTGGTGGCATAGAAATTTACATTTCCTGGTTCCTCACGCATGCGCATTGTGAACTAATGTATAATAGAAAGCCTTCACTGCCAATCGAACTTACAGTACTGTAGAAATCCAATGGTAAACAAAAAATACTGTATTGTGCATTCTTTCATCTGCTTCCATGGATCAACCCAGATTCTACGGACGCAGGAACCTGCTTTCTTCTGCTGTGCTGACCACGAGAAAGGGAATGTCAGAAGCTGTTTTCAAGCCAAAGCCAAAGGTGCCTAGAGAAAAGTTCCATAGGTTCCGAAGGCTCCCAAGGCAACGAACCCTGGCCCTTATTATGTGAAGAAGAAAATGGCCAAAATACACAATGATCAACTGGTTTAGAAGGGCACCAGAAGTGCCTCTGCACCCGCCAAAACAGAATTGGACGTCCCAGACTTTTCACTTCCATTGTCCACCGCCACCGATTCCAAAACATCCGTCCGCTATGACCCTTTGTCCACTGATGCTCGTCCGGAAACCCCCTACTCACCTGTTCCAGCACCCATCCACGCCGATGCTCATCCAGAAACTCCCAGCTCACCTGGGACTCCTGCACCCAGCCACGCAGATGTCTGTCCAGGTGACAATAGCACTCCTTGCACCAGATCCAGTTTGGTCGCCCGCATGCTGGATGTTTTCAGTGGTATCGAAATTACTGACAACTCAACAGAGCAATACAGGGACAAGATGGATCGTCTTTTGGAGATCATGGTGAATATGGATAAGTTTATGGGTGTTCGTCTGGATAAGATATAGAGGAACATCGTGGGGCTCTATTCTTTGCTTGGAGTCCCTGCCCCTGTATATCTGATGCAGGAGGATGGCCTGGAGGAAGCACCTTAAGGAACCGCATACTCCCCCCCCCCCCCGCGTGCACCCTCTCAATCCCTGGCTTTGACCTTCATGGTGCCAACACCAAGCACACCACGGGCCCCCCCACGCTCATCCGCTCCATCTCCAGAATACATGTATACCCTTCTGTTGGAGTAGATGACAAACACCACGTCAGTTTTGAGCTGTACAGCGAATGGACCCAAAATGTGAATTATGGAGGCAATAAATACAAGAAGGCTCTTCCAGCAAATGTAAGGAGAACAATTATGGAAGAAGTGAAGCGCAATTTTAAAGCTACCAGTCTTCTTATGAAAACCGTGAGAGACAGCATCAATAGCCTTTTGAGACATACTGTACAAGGGCTCTTCCCTGGAGGTCAACTTGTTTGATGACTAATAGTTATAAATTTATTTACAAATAAAGATGCGACGCCAATGTTTTTAATCTTAAAAAAAGGTAGAAGAGATGTTATTTTTTTAAATTATTTCATTGTTTAATACTTATTTTCTGTTTTGCATGTCTGGAGCTGGGCAAAGACAATGTGCTGGAACCCCCCCCCCCCCCCCCCACCCTCCCCCCCTTGGTGCAAGAAACTCTCCCAGCAATACTGCCAGGTAAAACACACACAGTGCCCAAATCCATGCATGCCATGTCCCTTCCCCCCAAACCCCCCAAAAGCTAAGGTACTTTAAAACCTCTAGTCGTACTGTAAAGTGCAGTAGCACATACAATGCATACTTTGTCTCCTCCAACCCCCCTCAAAAACTAGAAGATACTGTTTAACAATGGACTGTACTGGCGTCATGGTATAATATTTTTTTATATTTTATATTTTGCATTTCTGGAGCTGGGCAAAGACAACGTGCAGGAAAAAAACCATGGTGCAGGAAACTCTCCCAGAAATACTGCCAGGTAAGACACGCATACATGCATGCTATTTCCCTTCCTCCCAAATCCCCCAAAACCTAAGGTACTGTAAACCTCTACTCCTACAGTATTGTAAAGTGCTGTAGTCTCCTCCAACCCCCAAAAGCAGAAGATACAATGCACTGTAGTCATAATGTACTGGTCCCCATGTCATGCCCTTTCTCCCCAAACACCCCAAAAATCTGGATTGAATAATGTACGGTGCGATTGTAAATATATAATATTGTCTCTTTCTTTACAGACCAAGATGTCCAAGAAGCAACATCCATTGAGAAGAAGAAAAAGACAAGATTGTAAATTTAGAATAAGAGGCGATGTTGTATTTTTGTATTATGCATTTTTCCTTTGTTATCCAGAAAAATAAAAATAAATATTCTTTACATATAATTATTTGGTGTGTTCATGTTTTACTGTTTACACACTTACAGTAGTACAGGTACAGTACGACACCATACTGTACATAAAGTTGTAAAGGCATATAAATATATATAGAAATATGTGACATACAGTACAGTACCGTATACAGTATATCAATCTTGAAATTAAGTTGCTTTTAGTGCTTAAATATTGCTATAAAAAAAATAAAGTACTGATGTACAGTAGTTTAAATACTGTTAATTTTTGACATACACTATAAAAATCTTTAAAATCCAGTAGATACTGTAATGTAAAGTTGTAAATGCATTTAAATATATAAAAATGTCTCATTGAGATACTGTACAGTATACTACAGTATATAACTACAGTATACTGTAGCACATAAACAGTGTTTGTACTATATACAGTACTGTACTATAGATACACAAAGAGCAGTACTACTGTACAACAGATACAATTGACAATTTGACATACACGCATGAGCAGAAATGTGATGACACGCATATGCGTTTAAACAAGGTTCCAATTTGACATACACACATGTCCGGATTATATATTTTACATTCGGAAAAAGAGTGAAGTTGTATTTTTTTATTATTCGTTTTAATTTTATTATCCTGTACAAATAAAACATTTATTTAGTTAAAAATACTTTTTGTTGTGTGTGTCGATATTTTAAATCTTCTACAGTTCGAGAATTTTTGTATGGCTAAAAGCTAAGGAGCATCAGAAATAACTTCTTTCCCATGTACTGTACTGTATACAGTATGAACTCATATTTTTAATCTTCAAATTACAATTACAAACACACTTGAACTACTGTACGGGAATAAAAGACAGGTTGAATTGCAATTAGCTTTTTTAAGACAACAACTCGCGATCGCACAGTTGAGTTTCTTGACGGTATTGCAGACAACGTTAAAATGCAATTTTCTGCACTCAATCAAAACACTAGTAAACTTGCGTCTTAACGTGGGAAAATTTCAAGGAATCTCGAACCAACGCGGGGTGTGCAAAGGAATACAACCAGTGAAATGATCGGATAACAGCCGCTGCATCTGTACCAAGCAATAGATCTTACTTAATACCGTTTTTTCACAAAATTCATACCGTTCGGTAGGAACTTGCAAACATGTTTGATGTTGCAATGATAACATTGAAGCTACCTGAATAGGCCCCTTTGAACCATTATTTTCTTCTCCCTGCTCTCTCCTTTCCCCCGACTTTAAGGCAAGCACATGGTCCCAGGGGATTTAAATCTTTTAACCCAGATATTCCACTTCTTATTTAGAAAGGTAAACCTGATTATTTATCCCAGAGTGCTTTGGTAAATAAGTGAAAACAACAGAACGGAATCAATCTGCCTGACTAAAGTGAAACCATGTGTCAGCCTTTTCCACCCTCCTGCTCTCTCCAGCTATTCCCCTTCTTGCATCTCCCATAGTACATCATATCTTCTATATACGGAATGTAAGAAAAAAAAATATCATTTATTACAAAACTTACTGAAGACCTGTAGAATCCCAATACATTTGAAGGGTTTCTGCAATTATTAAATGGTTGGAAAACACCAGTATAAAATTACCTAAATGGTTAAAAATGTATCCAACTTACAATGTGGATGTGAGTAAATATTTGCTGGTCTTTTAATAACATTTGAAAATGTGTCACAATTATATTTGAATCCTTTGAGTGCTGACAGTAGTGTTCAATGCATAATAACAATAATGTTTTAATACAAACCAAGAACAAATCATACGTGCATTATTTCAGCAGAGCCTGTAGGTTATAAATCTATCAATAGTTGAATGTTGATTTTTCACATTACAGAAAATTTCAGTCCAAATGTTCAAAATATTTTTTCAATGCAATAAAGTCAAGTGAATACAGAATGAGCTTGTATAAATCTTTCATTCAATATCACACATACTCAAGGCTGCCATCGGGGGGGAAAGAGCTCGGACAAGTATCCCGGGCGGCTTTGGGGGCTCAGCCAGAATTCAGGCCCAACTTTTGCTGATGTGGGGCCCGATCACCCCTCGGCCCCTCACACCTCCCCTGCTCAGCCATTTGTGACCCAGATCCAACAATCTGTCCTGAGCCCCCTGGAAAAGCTTTTTGTAGGCCTGCACACACAGAATATGTATACAGTGTCATTATGTGCCACATCCTTAGAGCCCCATCAAAGCATATTACTGTATGTCTTTGTAAAGAGCTGCTTCTAATAGTAAAAATAAAAATACGGTAGAGTCTCGGTTACCCGACTTTTGGTTAACCGACATTCCGTTTTATCCGACATCTGCGCCCACCACCCTTCTTCTCACTTACCTGGCATAATGGTGGTGGCGGCAGAAGAGGAGGACTGAAGACCACGGGATCGGAGTGGCACAGGAGGAAGACAGCTTGCTGTGGGAGAAGAGGACCATGTCAGTGGTGGAAAGGAGTTAACACAGCGGGCGGCGGCGGCAGTCGCAGGTGGATGAGACCATGTGGGCGGAGCAGAGCAGCACAGGAGAACAGCCGGTGAGGAGCGCGCTTTAACATTTAACAGGGGAAGAGAGAGACTGGGGGATGGGGAAAGAGAATTGGGGGTGGGGGAGAGTGAGAATGGAGGAGGGGAGTGAGAAAGAAAATGGAGGAATGCAGGAAGAGAGAGAGTGAGAGAATGGGGACGGGATGGAGAGAGAAATGGAGGAGAGAAGGGAGAGAATGGGGGAGGGAAGGGAGAGAATGGGGGGGGAGAGAATGGGAGGATGGGGAGGGAAGGGAGAGAATGGGGGTGGAGAGGGAAGGATGAGAATGGGGGAGGGAAGGGAGAGAGAGAAGGGGGAGTGAAGGGATACAGAGAATGGGGAGGGAAGGAAGAGAGAGAATGGGTGAGGGAAGGAAAGGAAGAGAGAGACTGGGGGGGAGGGGGTACAGAGAATGGGGGTGGAGGGTGAGAGAAAACGGGGGAGGGGATGGAGAGAGAGAATGGGGAGTTGGGGGAGAGTGAATGGGGGGGTGAGAGAAAATGGGGGAGGGAGGAAGAGAATGGGGGAAGGGAGAGAGAGAATGGGAAGAAAAATGGAGAGAGTTAATGGGGGAAGGGTTAGGGAGAGAGAGAATGGGGAGAGGTAGAATGAATAATGCAGCATCAATGGTGACACTATTAGATAAATATCATTATAATATTCATTTTTTAGTAATGTCATTTGTTGTATTAATAATTTTTTTATTTGTCCCGGTTTTTAATTTTGACAATCTGGTCATCCTACCCATACCCACTTTAATTCACTCCATCCCACAGGTCCCCTATATAGCATCTCCAGAAGCTGCAAGGTTTGGTCTCAGTTTTCAGGGAAAGTGTCTCAGACTGAGTTCTGTGTGCCTCTCTTCTCTCCTCTGTCATCAGGCTCACTGATTCCACTCCCCCCACACCCCTGTGCTGAACAAGATGTCAGCACCTCTACCCCCCACTCATTCACGTGGGGGCCTGGGTTATATTTGTTTCCCGTGCCTCATACAAGCTGGTGGTAGGCCTGATTATAAGTCAGTGGCACCTCCTGACATTGAAGTATATTGTGAAAAATATACCACTAATAGTCAAAGTATTCAGGACACAAGGTTTCATGTTACACTGATGTGTTGCATAAGGTATCTATGTACATAGAAGTCATGTCGTGAGTTAACTGAAAATGCTTTTGCCCTTCATGGTATTATTTTTGGATCACATTTCTTTTCCTTTTTTTTTTTTTTTGTGAGCAGGTGAGCTATTGAATAGACAAGGTTGAATGTGGCCGAGCGATCCTTTTGTCTGAGAGGCATCTACCGAGCTGTTCTTAATAATGGATCCTTGACCTGACTGCTGAGGTCTGAAAGTGAAAACCACCCTGCAGGGAAGGCCACTAGAATTACTTAGATGGATACATTAAACACAATTGATCTCCATCTGTTGTTTGGCAAGAACAAGGAGTCCTGGGTATGTGAAGACGGAAATGCAGCACACTCTTCCCTTACAATCTCCCTTTTATACCTTCTGGAGCAAAGAGCATTCCTGCGGTTTTTAGATGCTGAATTTTTGCAGCCATATACTGTGTAGGGAAAATATCCATAATATGTTTTCGCTACTAATAGTTTTAAAGAACAAGACAGAAAAGGCAGCTTGTTTTCCTGTTTCTCTATAGCATACCTGTTTCAATAGTTTTACTCCCTGAGCAAGTTGTACTTTAGTTAACGCAGAATGCAGACTTTTTTTTGTCTTTTTTCAGATCTTGTGTGCTTATCCACTAAATGGCTCAGCAGTTACTGTGTTTATAGAGTTACACGGTATCATTTAGTATTATGTTCTTCTTTTGTGCCACTTAGTTTGAAAATGCCATTATGTTTTCAACGACTTTACCTATAATTCTGCAGAAAAGGAGGCAACATTTTTGAGAAAGGAAAGCTTCTTGCGACTTGACTTGCGTGGTAGAGAAGCTTCAGAATTCTTCAAAGAACATTTTGCAGTCAAGCAGGAGTGGGAAATAACTGGATTGTCTTGGCTGAAGACGTGTGAAATCAGAGAATGTCCTAGCTTTTTTGCTATACATTTTATACAACAGATTGAACAGACTACACTGCTTTGCATTTCCCAACCTCCCACATTTGAATTTCTATCATTTTTGTAAGGTATCCAAGTAAAAGCTAAAGTATATGTTTTGTCAAAGTCTGACAAATCTAACTGTATTGCATGTTCTCTTGTTAGATCTCTGTGGAGAGCTAAGTAATAAGTAATTACACACCACTGTAAGACTAATGTCTCAAATCATACATGGCCTAATAGGCCATGCAATGTGGTGCAATCAATTTCCCCTAAATACTGCAGTACATTTTTTTCCTCTTTATATGTATATGTACTTATATCCCTACTACTGTACCTGTATCCAAAAATTACCTTCACCCCTAAACTGTATTCCTTATCTCACGATTTCATATCACTCTCTTCACCATATTGTATCTTCTTTATTTGCCATTTTTCTGCTAGGGTTGCCAGGTGTCCAGTATTGAACCAGACAGTCCTGTATTTGGACACACTGTCCAGTAGAAAATGAGAGGTGATGCCGGACATGTAGGTGTATTACCTCTCTGGACATAGTGACTTGATCTGCTCAAGGAGAAAGCAGGCTGCAACCCATCTTTCCTCTATCTAGTCTTGTCTTTATCTTTATGGACGCTTGTCTTTCCTTACTCTTCAGGCTTCAGTGCTTTTGTCAAACAGACCTGCACAGCAAAAAAGAAAAAGGTGCCTGCACAGAATCCACATGTTTCTGATTTGATTTTGTGAAACTAAAGCCCCTGTTCAATATGCTGTGATTCTGCTTTTCAGTGCAGTAGAATATATAACCTCCATTCACATGAATGTGATTAAAATGTTCTACAGCACCTACAAGCAGTTTCAAAGAATATTGAATAAGGACCTAAGGTTAAGAGAAAGAGTGATGCACTCAGACAGTCCACAAATCAACAAGGGAAATCCTATGTTAAAGAAGGAACTAGCACAGGTGCTGGTAAGTCTTGTGTGTAACCTCTAATGACCTCAAAGCAAATACAATCCATATGTAAAAATGAAATACAGCACGCAAGTCCTATCGTGCAAAATTGATCTATACAACAAATTTCACTAACAAATACAAGTCCCAATGTTCTAGGAATGACTCCCTCTACCTCCCCCTTTCTCCCCCTTTCTCCCCCTTTCTCCCCCTTTCTCCCCCTTTCTCCCCCTTTCTCCCCCTACTGCACCGACACACTTTATTCGAGCAAATACCCAGTATGTACCTGGCAGATACCTGGAATGCGCCGCTCCTCATCTCTGACAAGCCCCGTTGCGTTTGCCTTCCCAGCCTGGGTTCATGCCTGGCTGACGGGCGGCTGATCTGTTAAATGATAATGATTAGGACTTAATAGGCTGCAATGCTTCGCGTGTCTACCAGATGGCATAAATTCATGAATTGTAATGCAGTATATATATACTGTGCAGTATTGCAGCCAGCGGGAATAAAATGCTTCAATCCCTGCCTGGAAAATAACCCAATGCACTCGGGCAGAAAACAGTCACAAACCTCAATACACCCGGGTATACCCGAATTCGTGGGACTAGCCGAGATCGAATAAAGTGTGTCGCCAGTGTACCTCCCTCTTCCTCCCTCTCCCTCCCTCTTCCTCCCTCTTCCTCCCTCTTCCTCTAAGAAAACAGCATAATGGATACACAAAAGGGTGTGTGTCTCATTTGGTTCTCCAAAATAGACTACCTAGAAGGGAAGAGAGTTTCAACTACAAATCTCTCTGCAAGGCGCAGTCACCAGCAAACCACAAAAAGTGCCATGTACCTCATGGAGTAGTGCATTTTAGTCCTTTATGCCGTTTTAAGTTCATTTATTTTTTTCAAATCCACAGTATACTGTAGAATGTTTTTTGTATAACTGTATTTTTTATTTATTTTTAACAAACATACTAATGATTTAATAAAAGGGGAAGAAAGAGCTCATTTTCTTTACACTCGTAACATGTTCCTAGTTGTAGATTGTATGACTAATAGATTTCTAATAGTTTTACTCTATGTGCTGATGTACCCTTTCTTGTTAACATGGCAATATTCAATGACTCTATACAAATATCTGTGCACAGAGAGTAACGTTAATCAAGGTTCACCAGCACCAGTCAAGAGGACCATTAAAATAAATAATGGCACATGAGCATGTTACTTGTACCATTGCAGCCTTTTTAATCTTAAAATATCCCAATAAAATGTAATGTTATTGAAACCATTATGTGTGCTAAGACATTTCTATTGTTAGGCACTATAGTTAATATCTGCATAACAATAGACACCACCAATGATTTGGAACATTGAAAGTACAGTATTTTGCAACTCTAAAACATTCAATAAAAAGTTATTTATATGTTGACTGTAAAAAGAAAATTGTCCTCCCCCCCCGAAAAAAAAAGTATAACCATAATCCACTTGTATTAATTATTGAATCATCATTTTTAATGAAGGTTCATCCCCTGATAAAGTCACCATTTTTTATAACTTCAAAAGTTTTTGTAACTTCAATTTTAAGTCCCTAGTTTGAATATTTCATTATATATTGTGAAATGCCCTGTGTATTATATGATTGGTGATTTTGTGGTAAACTCAAGAGAACCTGCTCATGAGTCAATACTACAAAATTCTACATTTCAACACTTTTTTTGCCTTTGAATGGGACCCATAACCTTCCCTCTACTTCGTTTTCGTATGATGAATTTTTATGATTTAGACAGCATGCATATATATTTTTATTTGTTTAAACATGATTCTTATGAGAGGCTTCCTAAGTACCTATTTTTGGAACTTTGTTACCCACCATAACTTATTTAATGTGGGGTTGAAACCTATCCAAGCTTCACATTGCTCGGACAGTGTAAGCAGCCTCGCACTGATGAGACCTAAAAGGTTATAAACAGCTGTCATTGAGTATGTTTACTGGCTATGGACTTTAACCCAGGCTGTGCTGAAAAGCTGTGTAATACAGCAGGCATAAGCTTATAGGGGTCCATGTTAAAATGGATTTGAATCAAAAGGTGACTGTGTTATCATTTGCATATAATTTCCCAGAATACCTTGCTGCAGTGGAACCATTGTATGCTAGGAGATAATGGGGAAAAGCAGGGTTGCAGACCTGAGACATATGTGCCCACAAGTGATATTTTCATTTGCTAAGTACCTATGAAAACTGTATATCGATTTTTTCATCACAAGTTAGACTTTTTGTCAGTGTCCATCCAGAATACATTGCATTTTATGTGACCAAAACATAATGTCATAAATATGAGGGGGGGAGGGGGAATCGACTTATTTTTGTTAATATTCTTCCAGATACATCTAAAAAATTCAATCTTATAATTAAAATGAATACTAAATGTAATTGCCTGTGTCCTCTGAGTAGACTGACACATGGGTACGCTGATACAGCAAGACTGGTCACATGTGCGTCGTTTAGAACTGAATGCAAAAGATGCACAGCATCATTGGCAAAGCAAAATTACCCATTAGCATAAAAATACCCCCACAAAAATAATTACACATCTCAACATATTTAGACATGGGTAACATGTGTATCCCACAAACTTACACGAACTTCAGATTTTGCATCATAATTTCTCATACAAGTTCCTTGTAATAAAGGAAAGGAATATTAATGTTACTGCACCGTGTCCTCTGAGTATAGGTTTGGGGACCTTAATGTCGGGAAACCGTGTGTCTTATGGGTTAAATAAACACCTTTATTTTCCATTCAGCCAGTGCAAATAATTTGATTATCGAGGTTTTCATATATTTCTATGTTACATTAGTTTTACCTAGCACAGAGATTGCCTCAAAAGACAATTGCTATCTGAGAGTGCAGCCATTTTTTGATGATCTCTCGCTGTATGTACAGTACTGTATTTACTGAATGTATGAAGACTATAATGAATCAGGAGTCATCTCTATTGCTCTGATTTTGTACTGTGTTGACTGGATACAGCACATTGGAATATAGTGAATAACCTGCCTATAGTTGATTACTACCTTACAACAACAGTCTGTGGATGTATGGATCACAGAGCCTACAAAGGTATTATTTATGTTTATGTGTGGGTTGCTGATCAACCATGCTCTGACCCTGCAGTCACTGAGTGTTTTGAGTTTTCTTGATTTGAATCCATTTGGGATTACTAGGGCCTTAGAGGGTTAATCGTGTTTGCTCACACAGAGTAATAGTTCTCTCCCAACACGTGGTATTGGCTGAATTGGCAGAGTCTAAGTCCTGCCCACTTCTGCCTGGTGACAGAAGTGTATGTAGTGACTGAGCAATTATCCACGGCGGTTAATAAAGCTCCTATTTGTGTGACTAAAGTACCCATCATTGCATTACCAACACCTAGCCTGCACGGATCCAGCACGCTGACAAGGTTTCACAGTCTGAGTATGCCCTGTAAATAGGCACTTAATGTAAACTCCTTAGTTGCTAGGCAAGGAGGACTACATGTATATAGTAGTACATGTATATACATGTATATAGTAATCTACTGGAGACTCTCAAAGTCGCCACTAGTCTAAATTCTTTCAAAACTAAAGCTGTCTCACATTTTTATCTGGTCTGTAACTGTTACATACTGTATGCCCATAACAGCTATTATCTCCTACTGTGCATGCAGTGCCTTGTATATGTAGCCAGGTCACCTGATGGCTACTATTCTGTCCATGGGCTGGCAGTAAACCCTGGTACAATCAGGTTGCCAGTAGTTGCTATGTAGTTTCCCCTGACAGGAGCTGCACTTGACTGACAGCGGGAGGCGGTGACATCAGGCCTGGGCATGACCAATCATGAGCCAGACCTGTTGTCCTCCTCCTGGCTGTACTTAAGGGCAGTACCGCCCCAAATTTAGTAGTGTCCTTCCCCCTCTGAGAAAGGCAGGTCGCACAGTGGAAAGGCTGAGATTGGCCTTCTCCAATCCTCTTCCCTACAGGGGAGAGTGAGTGTGGACCATACCTCTGCCTCTGCTAGGGAGGTGGGGAAGAGCTAGGATGGCTGCGGGTGCCCTTGGCCTGTAGTAGCGGTCCAGGGACCATCCTTCAGTGAGAGCTGAGAGTACTGCATCGGGCAGAAGCCTGCCGTGTATCTGTGCTGTACAGAAGACAATAAACTGTTTCTGTTGTTATTTACCTCCTGCCTGGTGCGTCACCTTACAGGGGGGGGAGAGGTAATAGTTCTACCATGGTGGATCACCTTCAGTTCCTGGAGCCTACGGCATATGAGGCGCTGTAATGCTAAAGAGAAGCCTGGTCCTGTGTCCCCACTAACATTGGTGGATGACTCAGCCCTCCTATTGCCAGCAGGTATATGCACCATACACCGTAGTAATGGACAAATCTCCCACCGGGTGGGGGAAACACTGTTACATTTGGAGGCTCTGCTGAGATCTGTAACAGGACAGACTTTCAGCAAAACAAAGCTGGAAGTAACATGGTACGCTCCCAGAACAAGTGTTCTTGATGGAGGGAGGCTAGATGTAGTCAGGGGGATAGTGCTCCTTGCAAAGGACGACCTAGACTGCCCTATCGGATGAATGGTCTGGAGACAAGAAGGCTATTGCTGTTCTAAGTTGCCCTGAAGAGGGTCTGCGATGTCGGCAGCCATCGGGTGGCGTAAGGGTACTAATACGGAAGAACCCAGAGTACTACTTAGGCTTAGTGATTTAAGGCACTGACTTGGATAACCACAACACTGAGTTTGAATCAGGGGAACCTGGTTCAAATCCTGGTGTCAGCTCCTTGTGACCATGGGCAAGTCACTGTATCTCCCTGTGCCCCAGGCACCAAAAACTTAGAGTAGAAGCTCCTCTGGGCAGGGACTGTGTCTGTAAAAAATCCTATGTACAATGTTGCGTACTGTGCCTAATACTGTCATTGTAAAATGCTTTGAGTACCATTGGGAGAAAAGCACCTTTTCAAAATAAAGTTATTATTGGTATATCATTTGCCCATCTACACTCATGAAGTGATTTTAAGTAGTTGAGCCCTTGGGAAGCTATACTTAAAGCTTGGACAAGAGAACACATGTTTGTTTTTAATGCAGTGTTTTATTCTCCTGCAATGCTGTTGGCTCTATCATAACTTTGAACAGTGTCCCTATTGGCATGAATATTTGGTAACCGTGGCTTTTTGAGTCAAAAGAGGACAGGAAAAAAGAAATGACTGTTTGTCTAGTGTCCACAGGGAGGCAGATGATACATTTGTGAAAGGAAACTACAACTTTTTCCATCTGCTGTTTCTTACATGATATTTTGTTATAAAATGTGTTTCTTTAACGGCCTATGCCGGGCTGAAGGTGGAAGAATGGTCGTTCTCAGAACTTTTGTTTCAGAGAAGGAAAGTCAGCGATCTTGAACCCTTTGAGCGCCGGTATGCCATGGCCCTTCTGACACATTGCGATCACATGATCGCGGCATCACTTATTACGGACACGTCAGAGCAGGAGCCCTCCTCTTCCGTTTCCCTGCATGCCAGATCGCGTTCTGAACCAGATCTGCCGGAAAAGAAGAGCTTAAAAAAAAGTCCATGGCGTAGTGGCTATGTCATAGGGCACTCAAAGGGTTAAGAGACAAGATATAATGTGTGGCTTTGACGTGATAGAGATTATAGACAGATCTCTTGATTACTGACACTTGGAACACTGCTTAGTACAGATGGTAGTGTTACAGTGATTTCCCCTCATACTGCAATTTGTTAATACTCACTATTAACTATATAACGGTTATCATACACTACAAGGCAAAATGATCAGTTAAGTCCTTTCCTTGGCTACCTTTGCATCCTTTGAATGATTGGAATATAACTACAGATGCATATTTGGTTTGATTGAAAGCCCATGTTTTATATTTAGTGCTACACACATGGATGTGCACAGGCCCTCTTTTCTCTATCCATCTGATTGTTCGGACCAACTTGATGTGACTGGGTAGCACTTGATCTAATCTTGAATAATAAGGAATTGACAAATAGAAAAATGAAAGACTTGTATAGTGCGGAGTGATGCGTATGTTTTTTTACGGGAACCCATGATGGATAAATGTTCACTCCACTACCTTGTTGGCATTCTTTAGTTACTACTCAGTTGGTGTGAAGAGTACCATATGGACTTTATATTTTTCTTCATATTTGAACCCCTGGCAACCCAGATATTAGGAATAACTAATTGAATTACAGTAGACCAAAACAGCAAGAACATGTGTGAATTGGATATTGGATGGTTATTCCAAAAATACGGTCCAGGGTTCCTCAGGAAAGGGATTCATTTGCTTCATATTTTGTTACTACTTCATACAAAACATGTAGAATCATTCAGATAAATTCATTCCTGGTGATTTTTGTAAGAGTTGTATAAATGCTGTGTGAAATACCCAAGTCCCAAATTCTGAATTGGTCCCCCAAATGTCCAGTAAATGCTATCATCTCATGAGAGAAATGTTATCAGACTGCTGTACTTTACTATCTAAAAACAAATAGGAAAATATCTTAAAAAGATTGGGAGAATTGTTTGAATTATGCTCACAAGAGTTTCATTGACAATTAAAGCAGCATTTTAATCAAAATCCTAATTGTGTTTTTTTTTTATTAATCCGGTTAGAGAACGTACTTCATTTTCTTCCACTCTTTATGCCATTTTTAATGATGTTTAATGTATTAAGATTGCAACTATCGAGGAAGCCGCACCACTTTCTCTTTTGAAACAGACAGCCATATTGCGTGCCCTGGGAAGCTCCATCTTCACTGATCGATCTGCAGCTTAGATAACCACATTGCCGGCCAGGAACTGTAGCATTTATTAAAACAAAAAAACAAAGGAAAATAATCAGGCAAAAGGAAATCCCCCTTTAAAGCCTGTTGATTTAGAACAAACATTGACATTTGTGGTGTAAAATGATGAGCATACTTAAATAACGTACTTAATACTAAATGCTATTTTCTGGAGTTGTAATCATTTATACCATATTTTATGATAATGTGTGATAGATTACAAATGTAATTTGGGGACTAGTTAGTATAAGGGGTTAACAGCCTTAATGGGTTAACTATGTGGGATTACTCAGGTTACTCCACTCCTCATTATGTGATGTTCTAGAAACAGGTTCCTCAGAGTTCAGACTGAAGCCTCACCGTGAGTCCTGTTAATAGGTTTGTGTGTATAGTATGTGTATTAATGATGTTCTGTCACTATTTATTGATTTCAGTTAAGGACGTGCCCTATACAGTTAGATCCCACAGTAATGGCCAAAGATTGTTCTTTGGCCAGAAGAGTATATGTGTGCTCAGCTGGGAGTCCTCTGACTAGAAGCACAGGCGCATAATCTGATCGGCTCAACCGGCAGGTCCTAAATAAACTCCCCTGATCTGACGAGTATAGACTAAGAATGGCATGCACCGAAACGGATAGTGATCCCAGAGCATAGTGTGTCCCTCAACAAGGGTTCACTTGAGATGGGGGGTTATAGACGCTATGCAGGAGATTGCCAATCTAACCAATACTAAGGGAAACAAGCATAAGTATCTCCCCACTGTAGGACTGAGAGCTACCTGGGGAAGAAGCACCAAGTAACCATATTGTTTGACACCAGTTAATGTATGAAGTGAAGTCTCTGTTATACTGTATAGTGAACATTATGAATGGATGTGAATACTATAATTGTGAGTATGTTTGTACTATAAAAGTTCCTGGCGTCTATCCTTATTCTAACTGCATATCCACACCCAGCCTGCATGGACCCAGCACCCTGACAAGGTATGAGAGACTGAGCTGTATACCATATATATATACCATACCATATACATGTATGTATATTCAACTGGATGTAAACTCCTTTAAAGCCGGGCAGGGAGGGCCACAGAAATATATGCTCATAAATCTATGAATTGACCAACATTGTTATTTTTTTAAATCTCCTTTGTCTGAATTAATTGTTCTATTGGGAATTGATCATCAAATCAATCACTCAATATTAAAAGCATTACAGTACTTCAAAGCAGCTTTTCACTGTTTTAACGCCTTTACTGCCAGGCGGCCAGCAACACCCTGCTCTCTGAACTGCATTCCTTTCTGATAAGGAAAAGGTACTGTAGCTTACCGTCAGTAAATGGGAGCAGTTTTCCACACAGGTATATTCAATATGTAGGGTCAGCCTGCCAAAGGGGTGGGGGGGTTATTCAACTAGGAAACAGTGGGATTCTAAAAAGGATGCTAAGAGTTGTATTTAATTCAGTTAGCCCAGCGGAATATCTACAGACATTATAGGTCAGATGTATCAATCCATCAAATACAAGAAAGAGTTACTTACATTTGATGGAGATCTTTAGCCAGGTATATTATTTATACTAGAGAATCTCAGACCTGGCTAATTGTTTTTACAAATTGCGACAAATTCCCAAAGCATTACAACCTTTTTCATGTGCTGCATTCTACCTTTCAGTAAAAGGTGAAAATATAATGCACAGAAGGGCAGAGTTTGATAAAGCTCATTAAATGTGTGCATCATGTTACTATTATGAATATTAGGTAGAAGAGAAGGGAGCCCCACGTCCCCTAGCGACGCTTCTTCAATAGGATCCAGGATATGAAAAGTTCACATATATCCGTAAGTATTTCAATCACATTGACTGTCCCATATGAATATAATGTCCCTCGTAGCCACGTTATGATACAGTGGTCTGGTCTCCTCAATAGCCTCTGTCCCGAGGTATATCTTATATGGGGTAAACCAGTTGTAATAAAAGCACATAACTCACTGTTTGTACGTGGGATGCAGACAGCGTCGGCGTGCTCCAACCAGGGTAGATACGAACATTTTAAATGTGAGGCGGTGCAACTCCATAGTGAAAGAGATTGCAGACCGGGATTTCTTAACTAAATACAAAAAGCTTTATTGGCACATAGTAGCAAAGAGACTAACTCTTACGCGTGGACAGTCCTTGGTTATCCAACAGACACCGTTCTGGAAGGAGAGTTGGATAGTGAAACCGTTGTAAAGTGAGTCCCATGTTAATCAGTGGCGGTGAGCATTGGATAACACATTCTGGCGTCGGATAACGCATTCCTGTGTCAAAAAATGGCCCATAGGGTTGCATTGTAAAGAGTTGGATATGACATTCGTTGTAAAGTGAAATGTTAGGCCTCGGCCATGGTCAGCGCTTACGCGCTGAGCCGTGCTGAGGCACGCTTGCACTTACCAGTGAGCTCCTACAGCCGCAATGAGATCGGCTTTAGTAGGGGCTCGCCTACGCTTCCGCAAGCGCGCGGAAGCGTAGGTCTTAGGTAATTTTTAAATTCAAGCGCTTGCCGGAGCGCAGGGCCGGTCACGTGAGCGGTTCGCCCAATGAGGGCGAACCAGCTCCGTGACGTCACTGGCCCGCCCCCGACACGCCCCCTGACGCGCTGTCTAAGGCCAGGGAAAGCACCCGCTTTCCCTGAGCCTCAGCGCGCCTCAGCATGCCAGCGGGGAGCTTGGCCGAGGCCTTAGAAAGCGAAGACTACCTGTACAAATATTGGATAAGTATATGTCATCTAAATTTAGCATAGGTTGAACTTGATGGACGCATGCCTTTTTTCAACCTCATCTACTATGTGTTAACAAAACACAGAACCCCAGCAAGCTCTTTTTGGAAACCCCTGAGCCCCCACAAAATATATATATGTATATGTGTCAAAATGGAGTGCTATTGAGCGTGGCATATGTATGGAACAGACGACAGAGAAGCCCAATGCTACATCCAACATGACAGAAATACACAGTAAAATACTTATATATTCTCTTGAAATAGGGTAATTTAGTTTAACCCTTTGGCCAAAGCGTTGTAAGCTTGCGAGCCACGTCAAGGCAGACACCTGTTCGCAAGTCCTAACACTACCAGATAAAATACTAATATACCTCTATTAGGATTAGGATATAGACCCACTGTGGTCTTTCTCCCTCCTAATAGAGGTAAATGAGAATTTTAATCCTAATAGAGGTATATTAGTATTTTATCTGGTAGTGTTAGGACTTGCGAACAGGTGTCTGCCTTGACGTGGCTCGCAAGCTTACAACGCTTTGGCCAAAGGGTTAAACTAAATGACCCTATTTCAAGAGAATATATAAGTATTTTACTGTGTATTTCTGTCATGTTGGATGTAGCATTGGGCTTCTCTGTCGTCTGTTCATCTACTATGTAACTACAGTATGTAACTATATACTGCAGAGCGGTACAATGGGGGTACAGAGATTTGATCATTACATAAACAGAGTTACAACCACGTGCAGCACTGGAGAAGTCTTGTAGGCGAGAGTCAGCTGAGGTGATAAGGCAGGAGGATATCATGAGCAGAACTTAGGTGGCTACTCTAACTTCTATTCACACATCCAGATTTTACAAAGTGACACACACAAAGCAAACGTTTAACAAAGTAAAATGCTGTCATACTGTAGCTATGTATCACCTTGGCTACTAATCTGCCCTGCCTAACACATAAATCCTGGTACCAGTGCAGGTAGTGTTAGGGTTAATCTGGGTTCCACTGCAGTAAACAACTCCCTTGAGTGACAGGGGGTGGGCCTAAGGCCTGTGTACTGCCCTATCAGGGGCTCAGACCTAGGACCCCCCCCCCCCTGGGTACAAAAGGGGCTGCAGAACTAAATGTACTAGTTGTTAGAAGTGTGGAGCCAGGGCTCTGGCCACCTTCCTTCCCCTCCCTCAGGGGAGTGGGACAACTACCCCATACTTCACTAGGGAGCATGGGACCTAAGGATAGACCTTTGGGGCCTCAAGTCCTGGGGGTTGATTCAAGGGACAAGAGAGTGTACACGTGTTGGTATACTTCTGTTTACTATGAAGAATAAAGACAGGTAACTGTTTATACTCCTGCCTGAGGCTGCAGTTTATTCTGGGGAGAGAGTGAGTGTTTTCCACAGGGGACTGCACCTATCCCTACAGGCCCTGTGGGAATGGAGGCGCTGCAACACCGAGTGAAGAGCTGTGAAGATCCCTAAAGCCTGTCCTGTTTGTCCCCAACTAAAACCAATGGACACTCCTGTATCCTGTTAGCCTAGCAGGTGAGCAGCACAAGAACACTGGGTAGCAGTGAGATTCCCTCTGGGTGAGGGAAACCCTGTTACAATACATTGACGCTGAGACACAAGTTGAATATGATGCACGTGTTTCACATTTGCTGTAAAATTACTTTAAGACATCTCCCCCAAGAATGTATTTGATGTTTTATTTCATTTAGATTGTAGCAATGCTTTCTTCTTCACAATGTATTGAATCTAAGCAGATCATTCTGTGCCCCTCTATTTTTTATGAAATCACAAATAGTTTATACATAGCACATTAGTAGATTGGGTTTAAAAAAAAAAAGGTCAATTAAGTTCAACCTTTACAGCTATAAGAAGAATGATGTTGCTTAATTATCTGATTTATTGCATATTTATAACATGATCCAAAAGTCAAAGTTGAACTGATGCCAGTAGCAAGAGCTACAGATGGTGACGCCTGATGGGTAGGCTATTGGTGAATGGCTATTGCTGCTGAGTAACCTTCTGTGGAGAAATGTGGCTTAACTGAATCATTTCCTGAGCGAGGCAGGATGGCTGAATACATGAGGACTAACTCATACAAGCTTCTAAATAGATTTCTTCGTGTCCACAAGTGCAGCAGTTTTAATGGTACAATACCAGCATGCAATGGAACACGATGTGAGTGAACTGCAGCGTAATAGCACATTTTATTGGAGGTGCAATAAAGTAGCAACAGGAAGCCATATAACCCTATTTTTTTTTTATGTTGTTCCAAGTTCAGGACAATTTCCAAGAGTCATAAAATTAAATATAAGAGCATGTACAATGTATACTGGTCTTGTGAATGTGATTAGATACTTGGGGTCAGTTACACTAACCTCGTTAAATCAGGACAAATACTGCTATGTTAACTAAATTCATAACCGACTTAATTTTACCTGAGTTTGTTGCATAACCACAAAGGTAATTGTATGCAAAAACAACTACCATTGTTTAACTTGTAAAACTCTTGAAAGCCGTGGGCTAAATAAAAGCCAACGTTTATTTCCCCTTAAATACGCCCCCCTGGTTATACCTCTGCACTTGTCTCCTACAGTCTAATTCACTAAAATAAGTAGCAAATAATCTAATGCTTCGGTAAAGCAGCAATTCTCCCCCAAACCTTTTTTCTTTTAACCTTTCTGACCTGCGTGGACACTGTGCTCATCCATGTTTTTTTGACCCACACGGGACTCCTGTTTCCCGACCCCCGTTTAATTTTTTTTATATCCGTCAGTAACATTTGTAAAAATTTTTTTACATATATGGTTTTCAACATCATCTCCTGTCATGTCTGTTCACATTTCATTACCATGGTATACAAGAGCTATTCCTGTAGTTCACAAGGAGGAGTCTCAAAGGCAGCAACTTGGGGATGCCCCTAACTGGGGTCTAAAAGGATAATACGATTTGGGGGGGGGGGGGGTTCAGCTCCTACTGTCACAGACAGGAGCAGTCTGAGTCTATTGTATCGCCACACCAAGAGGTGTTCTAAGATGCACAGCCTATTACCTAATACTGCCTAATACTGATAGGGTCTCTCTCCACCATTTTACTTATACTGTATGCATTTATTTCCCTTAACTACACTGACATATAAAAGGTGTATACTCTAGCACGCCACTATTTTGAACATTGTCCTTTAAACTCTTGTGTGGTGGCAGAGTCAGATCATGATGTCCAACGGGTATTAACCCTAAAATAGCTGTTCATACCTTAGAAGACAGTGATTAACATAGTATCTGAACCTAACATTTGATCAATTGGCGGATACACCTGCAAATACCACAATAGTAGGACTTACCTTTCAACATATACAGCAGTCTACCTTCTTTATCCAAGGGTATTAACCCTCTACAGACGACCATCTGTAACCACTGGGGGATGCTCTGTTTTTAGACATTTTAATAAATATACAATTTATATGTAGCACCTGTTCGGCCCTCCTCCCTCCCCCCGAATGAGATCATGCTGCTACCGTGTGTTTTGATGCAGTGCGTACCTGTGAGGTACAGCTGCGGCCGCCTTTATCCTAATGCGGCCGGATCCGCGGCGCTCTGCTAACCGCGGCCAGATGCGGTATATTTTCCTTTTTTCCGTAGTGCTTTCCGATGTGTTAGCACTCGGATTTTTTTTTTCAACTTCAATTTTTTATTGGTGTTTTCAAGCATACATAATATCACAACCCGATGTATAGTACACCAAATTTTTTTTTTTTTTCATTTTTATCTCCCTTACTGGAACACAGAACATTATAATAAACATGACAAACATGGGGAGCTACCTAACACTGAAGACGCGACACACCAGACATACATGACCTAGGACCTGGGGGGAAGGGGAAGGAAGGGAGAGGGGGGGGTGTGGGGGAGGACTTAGAGCGTAGTTGTGAGAGGAACGGTGTCATCCGCTGAGGCTTCCTTGGATCCGCCTTGGGTTCGTGTGGGATCTCTTTCCTACTGTTTTATCTTGAGTCCGCCATATTTCTCCCTTATGTGTGATCGGGACCGTCGTCCAGTGTCCGTCTACTTGTCTGTCGCTATGTGCTGTCGTGTCTCGCTGCCCTCAAAGGAGAACGCATTTGTTGCTATCATTGGAAGATTGCTGTGGCACTTACCCCTGGGATGTCTGTCTGAGCCAGCCATGGTGTCCAGACTTTTAGAAAGTTTTCGCCGGTGTCATTAACTAAACTCGTTAATTGTTCCATCCGGCAGACATGCCAAATCCAATTTCTAATTGTGGGGATGATTGGTATTTCCTGTTGCTTCCATAATGCTGCGATCTCGCATCTTGTGGCGGTTGCCAAATGCGCGATCAATTTATGTGACGCATTTTATATACCCTGGATCCGTCTGCCCAGTAGGAACAGCCACGGGTCCAGGGGGATCTCTAAGCCGAGAATCCTCTGTAGCCAATCTCTAATTTGTTCCCAAATCGGGACCACTCTGCTGCAGGACCACAGCATATGTTGCAAGTCTGCCACCTCCCCACACTGCTTTGGGCAGAGGGGGGAGTGGCCCCTACCAAATTTAGCTAACCTTAACGGGGTGTAGTACCAGCGCATAAGGACTTTATATGCGTTCTCCTTTAATGTGGTGCATATTGAGCTTTTCGCCGCTCCCTGTATGATCTTGTCCCATTCCTCGTCCTCTAACGTCTCGCCTAAGTCCGCTTCCCACTGTCTAATGTATGTGAGTCGGTGGTCCTTGGGGGTCTCTGGACAGATCACTTCCCTGTACATTCTAGATGTTAGTCCCCTTGTGTCCGTACCCCTGGAACACAGCTGCTCAAAATTTGTTCTTGCGGGTCTAATTGGTGTTTTATTATAGAAGTCTCTGATCTGGAGGTATCTAAATAATTCCTTATTTGATATCGCTGTTGTGGCCTTAATTTGGTCAAAGGTTTGTATATATTTGTTATCCTCCAGATCTTTGAGTCGTGTAATACACGACTGTTCCCAGGCTACCAAATTATTTCTATTCAGACCCGGAGCGAAGTCTGGATTGCCGATAATCGGTGTCATAAGTGAGTCCTTGGAGGTTAGATTGCATCTGAATTTAGTGGCCTCCCATACCTTTAATGAATTGACTATGATCTGAAGTGGCGTGCCCATCTTGTTTAGTCCCCTCTTGGGTATCCAAATCACATTATGTATATCTATAGGTGCACAGCAGTGTTTCTCTAATTCAACCCACCTCCTTAGGTGTGGGTCCATGTGCCATTGTGAGCACTCAGATTTTTAGCGCTGTCCGCTATACTGCAATAACGTCTAAAAACACAGGTGGGCGTTCGCGAGCTGTTGTCTTAAAAGTCTAATGCATGTCTAATGCATTATATCTGTGTGTGCGCACGCAGTATTTGTAAAATGGATGATTTACAGTACACAGTATTACAAAAATATAGCGTTGCGTCTTCTTCGAATATAAAATTATCACATTTATATACAGTACAGTATGTACTGTATATACTGTATTACAGTATTTTGTAGCTTGTCCAGGGTAGGAAGGGAGTGACGATATCAGGGATACACCAAAAAATAAAGAACATATAATAGTGCAATAAATCAAAACAATCTGGATAGCATGAAAACTTGGCTCTTTAGCAATGCCTACTTCAGCAGGTCAGAATTAAAACGGCATTGTCTACACAACTGGTAGAAGTGAATCAGGATCTTCCGAATCAGCACTGGTTTTCAACAGGGAATATGGTCAGATCAGCTCTCAGACGGGAGATGTTGTAAGGTGGATATCATGCAAAACAAGGGCAGACCATGGTACAGATCAAAATAAAATTTATAGTTGAAAAGCAACAAAAGGCATAAGAATCGTACTCACAATAAGTGCATTAGACATGTACACGTAATGTTTTACTTGAGGCAAAGGAGTGCCGGACCCGTGTGGTACAGCTATCAGCTACTCTTCTCCGTTACTCGCTTCAAATCGGAGAGGTCATAATAAGGAGACCAATCTGAGTAAAGGGTGCATTATGTAAGAAAAGGGGCCAACTCGAAAATTTACGGAACAGTGTAAAACACTTGAGTCACGATTTATTCAAAAACAGTACAAAAAAGAGATTTTAGACGTAGCATTTAATAAAGCTAAACTACTAAATAGAGAAGATTTGTTGGAACCTAAGGATGAAACAAGAATAGCAAAAAACAGTAAGAATCAATTTGATACAGCTTTTCTGACTACTTTTAATAAAGAATCTAATAATATTACAAAAATCATCCGGAAGCACTGGCATGTTTTAAAAAGAGATCCAATTTTACACAGCTCACTTCCAGAACATCCTAAAATAATCTTTAAAAAAGCTCAACATTTAAAAAACATTGTTGCTCCAAGTGCTTTGAAAAAAGTAGAAACCAAAAACAAAGGATGGCTTCAAAGCATTGTAGGCTTTTTTGGATGTACAACATGCAAGGCATGTGAACATAAACAAACAGACAAAAATAATTTTATGTGTAATAAGAGCAAAGAAAATTTTAAAATCAAACAATACACGAATTGCTATACAGAATACGTCATATATTTATTAGAGTGCCCTTGTGGGCTACAATACGTGGGAAAAACTAAAAGAGCAATTCGAACACGTATTGTAGAACACTTAAGTAACATTAGAAGAGGCATATTGACACATAGTGTGTCAAAACCCTTTGCCAAGTATCATAATTCAAATATTAAAGGTTTAAAATTTACTGTTATAGAAAATGTGTTACAACATTGGAGAGGCCGCAGTAGGGATATAGATCTGAGTAAACGTGAGATTATTTGATACACAGACTTAACACCTTAATACCCAACGGCCTCAATGCTGATTTCGAGTTGGCCCCTTTTCTTACATAATGCACCCTTTACTCAGATTGGTCTCCTTATTATGACCTCTCCGATTTGATATGGTTCCTATCAGCCCTTTCCATATTATACTAAGATCTTCGTTTTATTTAATTGTATATTTTAAGTTTTTTAAATATTAACTTTTTTAGCAGATTGTGTTTTTATTAGTGCTTTTAAATATGTTGATACCAATTTATGTTTTCATCTTCTTCTCTCTCCCGCGTTTCATGAGTTGCATGATCAAAAGTTTTTTATCTTATATTTTCTTTTTTATCTTATATTTTCTTTTACTATTGAGTCTTTTAAATATTGGATTTTTAATTAATATATTTGCTAAATAAATTATTATGTTGCGTCGTTTTTTTGACCACTGAGATATGTCCGTCTAACTACGGAGAACCGGTGTGTATATTAAATTGATTGATTGAATTAATTAAGTGTATACCCTATATATACTGCTAAGAACCTATTAGGGGTATTATTCGTGCTCCTGAGGAAGCTGTCATTGACAGCGAAACGCGTAGAGCCAGTCACAGTTGCAGTTGCCTTTGAACTGAAGGCTCCCTGAGTTGCCGTGTTCCCTCACTGCCCGCCTCCAGAGCTCCTCGACCGGACGTCATCACTGCCGTACCGGATGTGACGTCAGACGGCATCTTCCACACGGTCTGAAGCGAGTAACGGAGAAGAGTAGCTGATAGCTGTACCACACGGGTCCGGCACTCCTTTGCCTCAAGTAAAACATTACGTGTACATGTCTAATGTACTTATTGTGAGTACGATTCTTATGCCTTTTGTTGCTTTTCAACTATAAATTTTATTTCGATCTGTACCATGGTCTGCCCTTGTTTTGCATGATATCCACCTTACAACATCTCCCGTCTGAGAGCTGATCTGACCATATTCCCTGTTGAAAACCAGTGCTGATTCGGATGATCCTGATTCACTTCTACCAGTTGTGTAGACAATGCCGTTTTAATTCTGACCTGCTGTAAGTAGGCATTGCTAAAGAGCCAAGTTTTCTTGCTATCCAGATTGTTTTGATTTATTGCACTGTTATATGTTCTTTATTTTTTGGTGTATCCCTGATATCGTCGCTCCCTTCCTACCCTGGACAAGCTATCTCTGAAAGGAATTCATACATATTCCTGGAAGGTTGAGAAATTTATTAGAGATCACCTTTTCACTTATTTTAAAGTATATGCACTTTTATTCACATATTGGGTGTGTTAGCGCCGTTTACAAGTCACGTTAAGTTTACAGTATTTTGTAATCAGTACTTTACTTGTTTTCATACTCTTTTTATATTATACGTGTACCGTACAGTACTGTATGTCTCATTTGAACATTGTTGAAACGCATAGGCGTGTTACAGTATCACATTTCGGCGCATAAAGCGCTTTCCCTCTCGCCCCCGCACACACACGGCTAAAGTACTATTTCAACTTTGGATCGTTGTCCTGGTAGAAACGGTGACCATCTGGGAATTCACGTGTGATGTATTCCACAATCTCGGGCACTATTTGCTCTTCGAAAAAAGCTTTATTCATGATTCCTGTAACAAGAAAAGTGCTTAAAATAATCACCCTACAGTAGTACAGTACAGTGCTTAAAGCTACAGCATGTGACTTTGTGCATTATTATACTGTACCATCAAAGATGACGATGTATCCTGGTCCACGCCTAGAGATGGCACCCCACACATGCATCTTCACTGGGTGTTTTGGATGCGGTTTCATAGATATGTGTCCTTTTTTGTGGAATGCAAAGGTGGCAAATCTCTCCAGAGATACAGTAGACTCGTCAGTAAAGATGCAATCCTGAAAAGTTTCGCCACTGTCGATCCATGCCTGTGCCTGGACCACTCTCTTTATCTTGTTGACGTCCCTTATCATAGGGTACGCTCTGCAATGACAAGGAATAATTTTATAGGTACAGCACAGTTTATTAAACCACACTTTTCACCTCCTGTACTGTCCAGTACTAACCTCACACGTCCATATTTCCATCCAATTCTGCGTCTCATCTTCTTAATGCTGGTCTCTGATACGGTTAGATTGTGATTTTTCTGCAGTGTCTTTGACCCTTAAGGCACTCTTCTCATCATTCTCTTCACTTATTCTGTCAACCAGAACAGTTGTCTCCCTACAGTTTAAAGGAAAAACAACAATACGTTACAGTAGGCCACAAGTACAGGTACAGTTATGCTCAGGCCTACAGTATGGCCAAATATATACAGTACAGTAGATATTACTTAAATAGAATAGTTATACTGTATAAATATGCAGCGATAACAATAACAATATAAAGATACTGTATAGAATAGAGCTATATAAATATACAGCGATAATAAAAATAGATAGATACTGTATAGAATACTTAGGGTGGGCCCACAATGTGAACTACGAAGGGAATCGCGAGAAAAAGGCTTTTCGTGAAAATAGGAGAAAGACTATTGTGGAGGAATTGCGGCACTATTTTTCAATTACCGATCCTTTAATGAAAATCGTGCGAGACTCCATTAATAGCATTTGGCGGCATACAAGACATCGGCCCTGGAAGGACAATCTGCTGGGGATCGAATTCGCTTCGTGATTGCTCGTCTGTTAAAATGTTGTCTCATTTCTGACTTGTTCATTGTTTAAAATTGTATTCTAATATGTTTTTTTAATTATACAGTACCTGTATGTTTTTAATTACAGTACACCATAAATGTTTTTTTTACTTATAAAAATAAACCAATAAATATAATGTTGATTGTTGTAGATTGTATTCATACTGTCAATATTTTCACTGTATTGGACACCATTAATGTATTTGTACTTACTGCACCCACCAATAAAATAAATTGCTGCTTTTTTAAAAATATACTTGTATGTTTTTAATTACAGTACACCTGTAACAGGGTCTTATCCCTGTTAACAGGTTTGCCTCTAATCCAGCAGTGTGCTGGTTAATTGCATACCTGCACTCAACCACTTGACCTGCCTAATGACGGCTCTGTGAAAAAGCCTGTTCCCAAAAACAGGAAGGAGATTTTCCTCAGTACACAAGGGTGCTGACAAGAGGAAAGAGGTCTTGAGCAGAAAGGCTCTGCTGAAATCAAGACACCCAAAGACCTATATTCCTGGACACAGGGAACCCAGGAACCTACCAGAGACTGACATGAAGGACCACCTGCTTTAAAGTATCTCTTGAGACTTTGGGGAATAGGGTGGTAATGGGATTATCCCTCCAGCCCTGGAGAAAGGGACTGGGGAAGTAAGTTAGCCCTTAAACAGGGATAGGCGTTTGTTGTTTTCATAGGTTTTGCTGTGTTAAAAGGGACAGGCGCAATAAAGCCTTATTTTAATTTCACCTTAAAAACGGTCTCCATTGCATACCTCTGCACACATCTCTTACAACACCATTAATGTTTTTTTACTTACAGTACTCCACCAATAAATATAATGTTGATGTTACGCCGGTGCTCGCCACAAACCGGGACCGGACCGCGGGGCTGAGGTCGGGTTATATAATCACCGACCTTAGTCCACGCAGACTGATCCAGAGTGCGCAGTTCGTAGTCGTACGTAGCAGGGACAGGATTGGAGAAGACAGCATCGTCATTATTCAAGCAGGAGTTCGGCAACAGGTAGTCAGGAGTTCCCCGCTTCAGCTTAGGAGCGTGAGTGGCTTCTGCGTGAGGAGCGGCCTCGGCCCATGACGCCGTTCTCAGCAGGAGGAGACAGCAGGTTGGCCGAAGTACACCGCAGTGCAGCGTCGGGGAAAACAACGCTTCAGCACAGAAGTCCAAGGCGGGTCACTGCATGGATATTAGCAGCAGACCTCAGGAAAACAAAGGTAGCCACTGCTAGGACAGAATGCAGCAGGTACCAATGCTGGCTAAACACGCTTCAGCACAGGAGACAGGAACAGGCCTCTGGATACTCAGGAACTAGAGAGGTAGAACACTAGGAGCGAGGCCTGGGTGGTTTGTGGCAGAGACGGTAACGTCCAAGGTAGGATTTTTTTATGCTCGGCACTGGTTCAGTGCCAACACCCAGGATATAAAGGGTGGAGATCCACTCACAGGAGGAGGGTGTGTGAGTATTCCTCCAATGATGGAGCACAGGGCAGAAGCTGCAATGAGAGGCAGCACATGTGCCATTGATTGCCAGAGGAAGCTTGCAACTGCATAGGTCTGCAAGGCTATAGTCAAAGCCAGTAGTGGATTCCTTACAGTACACCCCCGTTCAGATGAGACCTCCGGACGAACAGAGTCATTCACAGATTTGGGGTACATGGAATTGTTCCTAAACCTCCTTAGGCGAGAGGTGGCGTTGAAAGCCCAGTTTGTTGGGATTCCTTACAGTACCCCCACCACTGGGTGAGAAGCCTGGGTGGACAGGACCATTCATAGGTCTGGGAGACATTGAGTTGTTCCTGAAGTGTCTCCGGCGAGAATTAGGTCCACAATCCAGGTGCACATTGGCGAGTGCCAAAAAAGACAGCGGTGGCACTGCGGTTCTTGGTACATGGGCAATGGGACCTGGGGGCTCCGGAATGGGGACATCAGAAGGGCAGTAGCCAGGTGTCCGGTGCATAGTAATAGTCCAAGAGTACGGGACACAGGACACAGATTGTCGGACAAAAATGGCAGAGGGATCTTCAGAGAAGGCAATGTCTTTGGTGAAATCAGCACGGAGGAAGTTGCGAGAGTCTTTAGCTTCCAAGGAATTCTGGGTGGTGGTTAGCGAGGGAATGGGGCGGGAGGGTTCACTGCACACTATTGAAGCGGTACTTTTGATACAAAGCAGGGTTGCTATCCCAAGCAATTTGAGAGAGTCTGTAGCAGTGTGTATGCAATTCTTGGTCGTGGTACTGGCAGTTGAAGGGTCCGCCTCCCTTGGTCTGTGATCTTTAGAAAGAATCAAATACAAAGTTATCTCCTTGGCGAAGGGCATAGTAAGCATTAAGGAAATGGTAGGGGACAGCATGTCCATACCCATAGTGGACCCATAGAGAACAGGGACGGATGCTTCAGGTAAAGTGACGAGGTTCAAGTAAGGGTATCTTCGTTTTAGAGAAAGGCCAAATGCCATCCAGAAAGGGCACTTTAGGCACCGCACAAAGACCTGCGAGTAAGGAGTCTGTTTGAAAGGTGAGAAAACAGATTTTATCCAAACAAACAGGCAGGCGGTTAAGCGGTGCATCAGCCTTAGGAAAAAAAGTCTTGGGGTTAAAGCTGGGTACCTCCAACACAGAGAAAGAAGACAGAGAACTAGAGCTTGGCTTAGGAGTGGAGGTCCCAGGTACCCAGGTCTCGCATGATACTGTGGGAGAAGCAATGCAAAATATTACTGTTTTAAACATAGAGTTCTTAACATCGGTAGCTCCAGGCACCTTCTTGAGAGGTAACCCTAGTTTTGCGACAGGACAGACAATAGTAAGTACCCCAAGTATTGTGGAAGACACAGGGAAATATAAGTCCATCTTAAAGATGGGGTTTTTCAAAAAAAGAGACACAGCGGGTATGACTGAAAGTTCCAAATGCGATACCCCCGAGTTCGTGGTAGTAGACATACAGTCAGTAGTGGATACCCAGAATACTGTGGGTGAATCAGCGTGAAACAGTATTATTAAAGGAGTGGGCATCCCAGACTTAAAGTCATTTTTAATCATCCCGGAGGCTGTGGCATGATCCGTGAAAGAAACTGGGGTAGAGATTCCAATAGAAACAAGGGACATCTTGCTTGTCACTGAAGTGGGTGATTGAGAACCAGCAGGAACTGAACTAACTACTGTAATGAAATCAGAGAACATTGTACTTGTTTCAGAATTGGGTCCCTGTGAATCCCTAGTGAGGGCATCAGACTCCATGGGAGACTCAGTGACAGGGGTCTTGGACCCAATTAAAGGAATTGCAGGTATCACAGACTTAATAGGAGAAATACCTTGCAAAACAGGAATTTTAGTAAGGGTGATAGGCATCTCACAGACTACCGCAGAGGTGGAGAGCAGGCAGTCAGGCTCTACCCCAGGAGTCAGAGAGAAGCCAAGGGTTAACACAGGGAGTGCTGGGGAGACCCTAGAAGCCATAAGGGAAGACTCAGAGCGTAGTAAGGGATCAGGGGCAGATAAGCTGATCACTGAAGTGATAGCCTGAGGGACCGTAGTAGGAGGCTAATAGCTGTCACCGGTTCCAAGGAGACAGATTTAGAGTCAAGGACAGGAATAACAGATAGGACAAACGGAAGTGAGCTATGGAAGGTTGCTTCTACAACAGAAGTTTTAGCAGCGGCAGAGCTTAACTCAGCGGCTGCTGGAGAACTTTTAACTACAGTGAGAAGGGACTGCAGGTTTACAAAATCAGGGGAAAAGGGAGTTTTAAATTTGAAAACCTGATCCTTCAAAAAGGAGGGCCCTGACTGTAATTGTACTAAGGGAGCAACAGCACATACGCTGATACCAGAAGGGGTCACTTGGAAAGGGGCATAGTATGTACTGTTCACTTTTAACCATAGGATTTGAGAAGAGGAGAACACAGACAGTACAAGGGGGGCAACCACAACTGTGCTGGTCTCTGAAGTGGGTATTTGGGAAAGAGTGTCTGGGACATCAGAAACGACTACAGATTCCACGAAAAGGGGTCTATGCTCAGAAGCAGGGATTTCAGCTCTCAGAGTGACAGATGGGGTCAGCGAAATACCTAGGAGTGGGGATTCTGCGAACAGGCTTAGGGCAACAAACGGTTCCAGAATACTTTTAACTGGAGCCAGTATTATTGCCGAAAGTTCTGGGGGCGTAGCCCTGTGAATTTTAGCTGAGTCAGGGGACATAAGGGGTTCGTCCACTGAAGCTAAGGAGGTGTCCCTGACTGGCGGACTACAGGAATTTACCAAGGGAGGTTCATAGGGCTGACCTGCAGGGGTTAACATAGGAAAAATCTCAAAGGTTAAATTAGGCTGTACCTGAAAATCAGAAAAAGAGAAGCTAGTCTCCGAGAGTGGGGTCATAGGGGGTTCAGCCTCTTGCCCTAGGGACCTAACATTAGTCGGCGGAATACAAGGGCTAACAATGGGGACATCACAAAGCAGACTAGCAGGGGTTAAAACAGAAATAACCTCGGGAACAGAGCTTAGAAATTCTGGGTTAGTAAGAGAGGGCAAACAGAATTCATTCTCTGGTGCTAGGGAAGACACACTGACCTTGGGAATGCAGGGATTTACAGTGGGGGACTCATAGGCCTGACTAGCAGGGGTTAAGACAGGAATAACCTCAAGGGCAGGAGTTAGGGATTCCGAGTTAGTAATTAAGGGTAGAAGGGGTGCGTTCTCAGACACTAGAGCCATAGCTTTGGTTTGGGAAATACACGTATACTGCACGGGAACCTCACAGGGCTGATTGGCAGGGGTTAACGTAGACATATCCTAGGGGTCTAAGTAACGGGAGGTGCAATCAGGGCCAGAGAGCGTGGCAGCTTCTACCGTAGGGGGCGGTGATGGTGGAACGATCTGGTAATTTTTTGGAGAGGAAGGCACCCCCACCGATTTAACAACAGAACTGACAGAAAAGGGTTTGTGAATAGTCTGTGCGTGGGCAGCAAGTAGAGGTTCACGCTCACTTATGTTCTTGTCAAATTCCAGGAATAATTTAAGGGTGGTGTCTATGGCCTGAGCCGGTACCCCAAAATCTGCAGTTTCCAGACCTGGAGTAGACATAAGAAGGAGTAGTTGGGAGTACTGGGCTTGTAACATCTTCTTTACCTCTCTACATTCCTGAGACCTTGTAAGTATTTCTTTACCAGTTAGTCTTTCTGCAGGGGTTAACCCTTCATACATACAGGCAATATTAGGTGGAGGCAGTCTTTCAAACAGATGCTGTTTTTCAAACAGGGACTGGTCCGCAGCCTGGGACATAGGTACAGTTAAACATTTACCATCCCCCGCCACGGCGCGGTCCGGTTTTGGGCCGAGCATACTGTTACGCCGGTGCTCACCACAAACTGGGACCAGACCGCGGGGCTGAGGTGGGGTTATATAATCACCGACCTTAGTCCGCGCAGACTGATCCGGAGTGCGCAGTTCGTAGTCATACGTAGCAGGGTCAGGATTGGAGAAGGCAGCATCGTCGTTATTCAAGCAGGAGTTCGGCAACAGGTAGTCAGGAGTTCCCCGCTTCAGCTTAGGAGCGTGAGCGCGGGAGTGGCTTCTGCGCGAGGAGCAGCCTCGGCCCATGACACGGTTCTCAGCAGGAGGAGACAGCAGGCTGGCCGAAGTACACCGCAGGGCAGTGTCGGGGAAACCAATGCTTCAGCACAGAAGTCCAAGGCAGGTCACTGCATGGATATTAGCAGCAGACCTCAGGAAAAGAAGGGTAGCCACTGCTAGGACAGAATGCAGCAGGTACCAGTGCTGGCTAAACACGCTTCAGCACAGGAGACAGGAACAGGCCTCTGGATACTCAGGAACTAGACAGGTAGAACTCTAGGAGCGAGGCCTGGGTGGTTTGTGGCAGAGACAGTAACGTCCAAGGTAGGATTTTTTTTTTATGCTCGGCACTGGTTCAGTGCCAACACCCAGGATATAAAGGGCGGAGATCCAATCACAGGCGGTGGGTGTGTGAGTATTCCTCCAATGATGGAGCACAGGGCAGAAGCTGCAATGAGAGGCAGCACATGTGCCATTGATTGCCAGAGGAAGCTTGCAACTGCATAGGTCTGCAAGGCTATAGTCAAAGCCAGTAGTGGATTCCTTACAGTTGATTGTTGTAGATTGTATTCATACTGTCAATGTTTTTACTGTATTGGACACCATTAATGTATTTGAACTTACTGCACCCACCAATAAAATAAATTGCTGCTTTTTTTAAATATACCTGTACAGTATGTTTTTAATTACAGTACACCATTAATGTTTTTTTACTTACAGCGCATTACAGTACATCAAAACAGTATTAAAACGCATTTTCCGTATTTGTATTATTATTAGAGTAGAACACACATACTGTACTATACTGTAATACTGTACATGTACAGAATAAATGCATACTTTTTATTTTTGGGGTTTATTATACAGTACAGTATGTAATAAGCTCAGTTATTCTATCCTAATCAATAAAAATGGCACTGATTCAGATTCAGCAGTGTGCAAGCATCGTTACAAAAAACGATATTATCCATTGAAATCCCTCCATTTGCCGTTCTCAGCCTGATGACAAAGCTTCTTTTTCTGAGGAAGAAAAATAAATATTGTAAATACTGTAATGGTTAGTTCAGTAGTCAGTCCCCTAAAGAAGTTCCCACAGTCAGTCCCCGCAGTCCCCTCGGTCAGTCCCAACAATTATTTTCTCGGGGGGCGTCTCTTGTTCACATACACGCACGCGCCTAGATGTGATGAGACGCAGACAGTATGCGTTTCAAAAAGGTTCCAATGCGCATGCGCCTAGCTGTCCACCAATCTACTGTAGAAGCTGCTCAGCCAATGATATTGCTGGACTAAAGTTTGGCGAATTGTGACTACTAAAAGAACTAAAGAATAAAATACGGCAGCCGTACTCACCATAGACTTTGCCAATCGGTTTGCGCCGAGCCACTGCCAGTCCCGTAGTCTTGATTACAGGATCCGCCGACAGAGGAGTCTCCTAGTCACGAAGGCGACGCGCAAGGTGTAACGTCAGCAGGTCTAGTGCCGGAGTACACCGCGAGCAGCAGCAGGAGCTAGCACGGGAGCACCTGCACCGGAACCCACTGCAGAGGGTCGGTACGAGCGCTCAGACGTTTGCGGCACTTAGGGGACTTCATTACAAGTAGCGGATGGCATCCTAATGTTGTTTTAATGTAGCATTCACATGTGAGTGTTCTTTTGGCTGTTGTAGCCGTTTTTTAATAAAATTGTTATACTATCTGCACTATCTCTGTACTTTCTCCTCTTCTGGGTTGAAAATCACCTGTCATCTGAGAAATTCTAAGGTGAAGGAGATTGAACTACTGCACGTGGGATTCGTGACAGCTGAGGAGAAGAAGAGGTTAAAGCACAGATTCTCTCAACCGTATTCTGACAAGAGACATCTTGTAAGTAGACACGCTACATCAAGTTCAGTTCAGACCTTCCAGTCCAGGCATACTGCGCAATGTTGTGCTTTTTTTCTAACCTTCATTAGGGGGATCATTGAGAAGCAGATCGGACAAGAAAATTGTCATCATCTCTCATCAAGAAATTGGACAATATAAGAACTGTGTACCATATGGACTAAGTGTCTTTTTCAGCACCAGGTATCCTTCTTTTCCATTACCATTTGTCCAACACAAGTTGCGGAGATAACTTGTACTGTGGGAAACCTCGGCAGCTACAAATCACAGCACAATCTCAATTGTAATATTGTATGTATTTATTCAACACTGTAATAGTTCAACACTAGCAGCAAATAGGTCAAGCGCTGACGTATTCAGGGTTTTAGTTAGTTTTTTGCACGAAGTTAATCCAGGACCTTGAAACTAAATATAAGAGGGCAGCAGATAAGGAGATATTAGCAGAATTAATAACAGCTAGAGGAAAATTCAACTAGTGTTGTACCGGGTCCACTTTAAAAATAAAAAAAACAGGTAACGGTTACCCGGGCAAAATGAAACATTTTACCCGGTTACCCGGATGGCATTTACCTGCAGGGACGGATGACCGCGTCTTCCTCACCGGTCTCCGTCGCTGGCTGCAGGTATTTAAGTGTTTAACTATTTTCAGCTGCCCTGAAGTTACCCGGTGCCGGTCCCAGCCCCCTGCTGCCGGGTCTTGGTAATTTCCGGATAGCTGAAAAAGCGCCGGGTAAGCCGGGTACCGGATATTTTTAGGGTACCCGGTACATCACTATTAGCAACTCAAAAAATAGAAAGGTCATTGACGTGGCTTAAACATAAATATTATAAGAAATATTATGAGATAAGATGGATAGACTGATATAGAAGAGTTTAGATTATGTTATGAGAAATTATACAATATAGAAGCCATGCAACATAGGAAGAAGGAATATATAGAGGAAGATATAGTTATTTATGAAGGATATTCAAACCAAAACAATCCCAAAAGACCTGAGTATTACACTGCTAAACAGAGAAGGAGTCAAGGGGCACAGAATTAGGAAATCTTTATTAATACATATGCTAAATGCAGTAAGATGTGTCATCGTCTGCCAACTGGAAAAGGCTGGAGGCACCCACTATGGGACAATGGGAGTCGAGACTATGGAAGGTCATGAAAATGGAACAACTATCAAAGCTAACCACTGACACTAGGTTAAATTTTGAACGCCTTTGGCTGCCATGATCAGACTTTACTGCTAATAGAACACTGTGAGAGGATTTGAAAGTTGACACATTTGCCATAGTGAGAATAATAATAATATTATTATTATTATTATTATTATTAAGGATAACCTGGACTACTATTTATGGGATTGACTTGTTTCTAGTTTTTATTTTTATTATTTTTTCCTTTTTTTAATTACAATATTTTTTAATTATGTCAGATTGTTGGTTTTGTGTTTGTTTTTATTATTATTATTAATGTTGTCAGTTAATATGTTATTGTATATTCAGTACTCGAATATATAATTTATTTTTCATGATATTCTACAATATGTCTGAGTATGGTTAACTGCAGACTGCAGAGTGAAAAATTGGAAAAACTCTTATATGTCTTAAGTTGTGTGTATGTTAAATGTTATAAAAAATGTGGACTATAAATAAAGAATTTAAGACAAAAAAACGGTGTGTGTTGTTGTTTATACAGTGCTGCTATCTGTACAGAGAATTTACATAATCAATAACTCTCTCCAAAGAGGCATAGGAGATCACACACACACACACACACACACACACACACACACACACACACACACACACACACACACACACACACACACACACACACACACACACACACACACACACTCTCACTTTAAGGGAGCTGAGACCTGTTCTTACCTGATCCTTCCTCTCCCTCCTGTCAGTCGGAAGTTGACGCGACTTCCGGTGCCGGCAGGAGCAGGCAGAGGAAGGATAGAAGTGACCAGGTGCCTGCTGTTGCTGCTGAGCTCTGGGCCACTGCTACGTGGGTGCCGGCACGCCGCTGGGCCTGGGAGACCTGGGAGAGTTGTCCAAGCTCTTCCCCCCTGGCGGCTGCGGAACCCCAGGGTTCCATGGAACCCCGGTTGAAAATCACTGGACAACAATATCACTGTGGTATGGAGTTACAATGGCAATATTCACGCTGTGACATATGTTAATAAACCAGCATAGTATTTCTTCATGGATACAGTTATGTGCAAGATATGGAGAACTCTGAAGCTCATACATACAAAAGCCTTGATGATTTCTTGAGATTTCATAACACCAAACAAATATATTGACAATTCTTCACCCTCCCCCTCTTTACTCAAAAAAGTGAGTACAGTACTGTAACATCTCATTTCATTCTTCATACAGACAACACAGAGTCTCATGCACCAGTCTCTAATTTAATTTATCAACCTTCTGGGAATAACAAAGGATTACTGTTTTAAAAGCATTTCACCATATGCAGAGCAGCATCTATTAGACTAAGATTTTTCGTAATGGTAATGGTATGAACACTAGGGCTTGTGGTTTGGCACAACAACTATATGGTGTTTAAGACCTGCCAACACCCATTAGTCTGACTATGTACTTATTTTGTGTCCTAAAAGCATGTCGTTCCTGTTTCAAAAAGAAAAAAAGATAATCAGTTAGAAAATGACCCTAATATAATTGTTGTTGCTTTTATGGTACTCTAAGTGCTGATTGTTGCCAGTAAAAAAAGTTACAAATATTGGTATATAAATGCTTTGACGAGAGGTGAGGGACAATGACTTATAGCGTGCATTCATTCATACAGGATGGTATGTATACATATTGTATGCATGTATATTTGTATTTATAGAACACCATTAAAGTACATTCTGATTTAGAGTCAATTTCATCTCCTCTTTAGTTAACCGTATTAAAAAGCAAGCCGGTCCATGTTTTATTGGTTACTTTTAGCCATTCATAGTAAACATGCATTAATTCTGTATGTTAACCTACATGCTTAATGCTCTTTTCCCTGATTTGCATCTGTAATTTCATGTTTTTAAAATTGTCTGTACAATAATCATTTTAAAATTGCAATGTGTCATCTTTTTGACAAGCCCCCTGTCATTGATTTTTACCTTGCCTTGTCAAATTTTATACAACAAAAGACAGGGGAGCCCAATGCTACATCCAACTGACAAAACATATATGGTAATAAGTATAAAGTTAAATACTTTGATAATAATATTTTCTTGGTTATTTAGTTAAGCCCTTTGGCCAAAGCGCCATAAGCCTGCATACCAACGCCAATGTATAACCAAATTTGCAGGTCCTAACACTACACTGTGAACCCTGTCAAAGTTTTAGCCTGCCAAAGCTATTTGCTTTTATTCCTTAGGTTTTGGGGTGTGGGGGGAAACATAAATTGCCATTTCCTCTAATGGGTTGTAATGGTTTTGCTTCTTCTACCTTCAATGCTCAATGCTTAATGTTGAATTCTAGAGAGAGATATAATACAAAATAAAACGTTATCAGTATTTCTAAGCGTTTTGTGCTTTTCTTAAAAACTTATTGGAAAGACTGCTCCACTTACCCCTTCAGTGCTGGAAAATCCTGAAACGCATTGATTTAAGAAATGTGAAAAGACCACAAAATTCATCTTTTAGCGTCAATTAATCAAAGTACTTAGCGCCAGTTATGTTTACATTATGTTCATGCCATTTGGTGAAGCATACACATGTAGCCAGGTCCCCTCTAGCTCCCAACGGATCTCTGGTTTTCCTCCCCTTACCTCCTTTGTGTGAGCAGGGACCTCCACTCCAGGTGCAGGGAGCTGCAGAGGTGAGCGTCTTCTATGCGGTCAAGCATGCGTAGTGTAGTGTCAGGAGTTGCGGCGGCCATATTGAGGTTTGCGTGAGAGTCGCGCAGCCATTACAGGTTTGCGCCTGCGCAGATGAGTGCATTACAGACTTGTGCATGCGCAGATGAGATCGCGCATGCGGCGCCAATGGTACACAGGTCAGCAAGGGACTACAAGATCCAGCAGCCACTAGGGCTGCTATACATGTGACGCACAGCAGCCAATCGCGTGGCAGAGCTTCCCCTGAGGAAAGAGTTACATTTAGCGCGCTGTGGAAGGAGAGTCGCGCTGGGAATGCACAGAGGGTAGGTTGTATGTACAGGGAGCAGGTGGCCCCTGTACTAGGCCAGATAGGCCCCAACTCACCCTCAGCTTGTGGCTGTTGCAGGGACTCCCCTTAGGATAGGGACAGGGTCCTGTAGCACCAGTATAAGCGAGGGCCACAGCCAGGAAGAGTGAATACCGTGGGCACTGTTGCTGAAGGTGAATTATCCTGTGTAGTAGCAGAGATAAGAGACTTTCCATGCGGAAGCCATCCATACATAGCAGAGGCGGATCACAACGTGGGATCATACTTCTAGATCAAAGGATTCCAAGTAAAGTATTTGCGCGCTCGGGTGTGGACACACCCGGCAGGTACCATCATCCCAACACGTGCACCATCCAGTACACCTCACCTAGTGGGCAGCGCTGTCTCACACTTGGGTGGGTGGGGACTCTTGGGACTCTGGGTACATGGTGTTGGGGGAATAAGGTGTGGGGTTAAGGCCCTGCGAGGCGAAGGGGTAGTTGTACCTATTAGTGTTATAGAGTGACACTGTTGTTATATTGTTATTATTCTGTTCTACATAGTAAACGGTTTATACATAACCTGGTGTATATGGTTACAGTGTGTGGGTCCTGTGTCAGGGGTTATTCTACACTCTAGAATCCTGCACAGGTGGAGGCGCTGTAAGTACGTTCCAGGATACACCCCAGGCTCCCAGTGGCGGAGATACAGGCCTCCTTTGAGCCTGACTGGTAATGCACCACACCTGGTAATACATGTAGATTTTCCCACATCCCACATGGTCCCTATCTGCGATTGGGGGGGGGCGATTTTGGGGAAGTGTGTTACACAAATTATTGCATTTTTACTATGAATGGCAAAAGTAACCAATTAAACATGTTAGAGCTTGGGATTTAAAGGAGTGCCAATAGGAGGCAGAAGGGGCATACAGATGTGGCACAACATGCAGACATCCCAGTTACAGACAGGGAAGGTAAGTTAGGGCTACATCCGTGTATGTAGTATAGCTCACAAATTAACAAGGCTACTTTTGAACATCACACAACTTAAGTAAGCCTATCTAGATAACAAAATAATAAAACACAATTGGATGAAAAAGTGAACAAACAAAAATGTTCAATTGTAAATATTATTTGCTAACAATGTTAATAAATAAGAAAAACAATGATAGAAAATATCCAGATTGCTTATATAGTTTACAGGATTAAGCCCTGGTGCATTTCTCCTATCTGGCTAGGAGATTACTTGAAATGTACGGAGCGTAATTAACATGCTTCTAAGATTTTGGCACAGCAGCAATCAGAGAATATTGAAGTATGTTAAAACAACACTTTCATTGTGTTAGTACATTACCCCCATTGTGTAAGAGATGGTAGGAAGCATGGACTGTACAGTGAGCTGAATGAGAAACTACAAAGCACTAAAACACCTCCCCCTCCCCTCGCTTTCTGTACCAATTGTATGACTGCGATAAGTTTAAAAAAATCCAAGTTTGCATAACAATATATTTTCCATTGCTGCTATGAATTGAACATTGAAGGTTTCTAGTGAATACTGCCCCCAAACATGTCTACGGCAGGGATACTCAAATGACAAACCCATGCCCGGATGAGGAGAACCTTCAGTCCACTTTTGCCTGACCCTACCATAAACTAACCTCCTGGTGCAGCCTCCTCCTCTCTTACTCCCTGTCCCATAGTTTGAAATTTGGCTGAAGTTCATTGGGCCAGCAATGCACTCATTTGCCTCTACCCTATCGATTTAGGTTTCTGCTCGTTTTGAAGCCTCCAGTTCCAGTTCCCAAATGTCTCATAATAGTTGAACTGCCTGTCTCTGCAACTGCGCTAAAGTACCTTAGGCGTTTGAGTGACTCTGCAGGTTAATGGCAGTCATTAAAATAAAGTGCCCATGATTGCTTGATATGCGTGTGTGAGGGAAGTGGCTGAAAGCACACGTACATTGTTAAAATGTCCCTCAGCTACCTACAGAGACTACTGTATAATACAATTATAGAACAGCATAAACTTTGCTCTGTTCTTCCACAAGGTCCAGATATAGAAACATCATAGTGGGCACTTTTTATTACACTTTAAAGAAATATGAGGTGTTTTTTTTTTCTATTAGCAGCATCTGTCAAGGTTCATATATGAAACATTTCTGGTTAGATATAGTTCTACAGAGAAATTGTAAAGAGATCAGTACTAATCCCAGAACTGAACAAAGGTATTGTGTGACCTTGGACAAGTCACTGTAGTATCTCTATATAATTATCTAAAGTGGCGAGAAAAGTTTGTGAACCCCTTTAGGATTGTCTCATATTTCAAACCTAAAATGTTATTAGATCTTAATCTAAGTCCTAATAATAGATACAGATAACTTGATCAAGCAAATGACACAAAAACATCATACTTTTTCAACATTCATTTATCCACAAATTATTCAACATTCAATGTCCATGTGTGAAAAACTACGTGAACCTTTAGATTACACCTTGAGCAGAAATGACTTCAACTAAGCATTTCCTGTAACTGCTGGTCAGTCTGTCACATCGGTTTTGAGAATTTTTGGCCCATTCCTCCTTACAGAACTGCTTCAACTCAGTGATATTTGAGGGCTTCCTTGCATGGACAGCTCGCTTCAGGTCCTGGCACAACATTTCAATGGGGTTTAGGTCCGGACTTTGACTAGGCCATTCTAAAACGAGGAATTTCTTCATGGGCGGATGACCTGACATTCTCCTCTAGAATATTCTGATAAAATTTAGAATTAATGGTTGTGTCAATGATGGCAAGCCGTCCAGGTCCTGAGGCAGCAAAGCAAAACCAAAACATCACACTCCTACCACCATGCTTGACGGTTGGGATGAGGTTCTTCTGTTTGAACGCAGTGTTTGGTTTTCGCCAAACATAGCGTTTCTCATTGAGGCAAAAAAGTTCTACCTTTGACTCATCTGTCCATAAAACATTGTTCCAGAAGTCTTGTGGATCATCTATGTGCTTTTTGTCGAACTTCAGATGGGCAGACATGTTCTTTTTAGAGATCAGGGGTTTCATACTGGCTATCCTTCCATGAACCCCATTCTTTTTCAGTCTTTCTTTTATAGTTGAGTCAGGAACACTCACATTAGCCAAGGCGAAAGTGACCTGCAGATCCTTGGATGTTACTCTTCGGTTCTTTGTGACTTCCTGGATGATTTGCTAGTATGTTCTTAGAGAGATTTTAGTAGGACGACCGCTCTTGGTTAAACTGACTGTGGTCTTGAACCTTCTCCATTTGTAGACACTGTCTGAAAGTGGATTGGTGAAGCCACATATCCTTAGAAATGGGTTTGTAACCATTTCTAGACTGATGAGCATCAATAACTGCTTTTCTGAGGTCCTCAGAAATGTATGTTGATCGTGGCATGACATGTTTCCACACACCAGTATGGTGAAAACCAAACTCACAAAGTTTTTGATCTTTATATTGGGTGGGGCCTCCTAAACTCACACAAAGCTACCTAATCATTTAAACACCTGATTCTAATTATCCCCTTTCATTTAGCTGATACTTTTGCACATACACTTACTCTTAATTACTCATTGTTTGTCTAATTTACACATCATTTTGTTTAAAAAAAAAACATGGAATTCGTTAATATAAACCCTGTTGGATATTTAAGAAAAGACTCGTTTTGATTCAAGAAGGTTAGCATGGGAAAACTATGGAATTTCCGTAATTATCATTGGGGTTCACAAACCTTTTTTTCTCCACTGTATATACGGAGTAGTGAAACGTGTAACAACTTAAAATACAATTAGGTCTTCTGGTTTTAACTGAAATACACTGGAAAAACACAGACTGTCCATCTTGCACTTTCGGTTCAAACCGATAAAAAATGGAAATTAGGCATAATTTCCTATAAGTTCCCCCTTTACGAGTATCCCACCTCCAAGAGACAACGGCAACATACAGTATGGGTAGTATGGGAACTTAAAATTAAGAGGTTTGGGAAAATATTTTCCGGGTTTTCACATTCGGGTTCAGGATTCTGCTCTTGCTCACCCTCTGTGGATGGAACATCCATTTTTGCTCCTGGCAACTTCCTTTAAAAGGACAGCCCTGTTAGCAGAAGGTTACCGAGCAAAGTTTCAGTTCATGCTGAGTACATGCAACGCACTTTCCTATTGTATTCACGTTACCAGACCAGGCTCACGTACCTCGACTAACCTTTGATTTCAGCCTGCCTCAACCTCTGCATCCATACCGACTACACAACTCTGCTGCCAGCCCTGACTTTCAGCTTACGACTCACTACTCTATCAGGACAAACAACAGAAAGGCCCAGCGCAACACACAAAATGACAGAACATATAGCACAATACTTTAGTGCTTATCTGCACATGAGTAAGGGTCATTTAGTTAAACCCTTTGGCCAAAGGACTATAAGTCTGCAGCCACTTAACGGCATGACCAATGCAGGTCCTAACACTACCTGGTAAAATTCTCATGCACCTCTCTTTTTTGCTGGAGGGAGAAAGACCATACTGGGTCTGTGATACACAGCAACATGATTAAAAACTGCTAATTGGAAAGTGGGGAGGGGTGAGCTTTAAACCCTGGGGACGAGGGCCACACCTCCAAGTAACAACAGCTGCACAACCCATCAAGCTCCAGAACCCCAAAACCAAACCACACATCATATATACAGCATATATATTAGTGTCAAAAAGCAGTTCTACTGAGCGTGGCAAAATATACAAACAACAGAAAGGCCCAGCGCAACACACAAAATTACACAACATATAGTACAATACTTCAGTGCATATCTGCTCATGAGTAAGGGTCATTTAGTTAAACCCTTTGGCCAAAGTACTAAAAAGCCTGCAGCCACTTCACGGCATGACCAGTTGCAGGTCCTAACACTACCTGGTAAAATTCTCTAAGATTTCTCCGGTCTTCCATGTGCCTCTCCTAAAGGCAGTGGTCTGCAACAACTCCTCTTCTGCTCCCACCCTCCCAGGCCTGGTTCTGGTAGATGGCCAAGTGGAGTATGTCACTCGTCGGATTCTGGATTCCCATGGATCTCGAGGCAGTCTACAGTACCTTGTGTCTTGGAGGGGATACGGTCCAGAGGAGAATTCTTGGGTGAAGGCTAGTGATGCCCACACTTCCTCCTTGATCCGAGGTTTCCACCAGAGGTTTCCCGACAAGCCCGGGTTAAATCGTCCGGAGATTGATTCTGGAGGGGGGGGGGGGGTACCATGAGGATTGGCAAAATCCTTTCCGGGTTTTCACATTCCGGTTCAGGATTTTGCTCTTGCTTGCCCGCTGTTGCTAGATCGTCCATTTTTGCTCCTGGCAACTTCCTTTAAAAGGACAGCCCTGTTAGCAGGAAGTTGCCAAGCAAAGTTTCAGTTCATGCTGAGTACAATACATGCAAAGCGCTTTCCTATTGTATTCACGTTACCAGACCCGGCTCACGTACCTCGACTACCCTTTGATTTCAGGCTGCCTCAACCTCTGCATTCACACCGACTACGCAACTCTGCTGCCAGCCCTGACCTTCGGCATGCAACTCACTACTCTATCAGGACTCTGTCCCCCAGCTCAGGTCGGTCCTTTCACCATCCTACCTCAGCTATGCTGGTCCGTTTCCTGCTTGAGACGAGCATCGTTACAAAAATAAGTACAACGATAATGGCATATTCAAATGTGTGTCAATATTGTTTTCCCTGTTCACACTGATGAACACAGAAATCCTCCAGTGCCGGAGGATTAACGGTGCGGGGGTCTGATAAACAAGCATGGACACCCCGCTGCGCGACCACGGCTGACACTGTCTCCAGTGCCGGAGGATTAACGGTGCGGGGGTCTGATAAACAAGCATGGACACCCCGCAGTGCGACCATGGCAGACACTGTCTCCAGTGCCGGAGGATTAATGGTGCAGAGGGTCTGATAAACAAGCATGGACACCCCGCAGCGCGACCACGGCAGACACTGTCTCCAGTGCCGGAGGAATAACGGTGCGGCGGTCTGATAAACAAGCATGGACACCCCGCTGCGCGACCACGGCAGACACTGTCTCCAGTGCCGGAGGATTAATGGTGCGGGGGTCTGAAAAACAAGCATGGACACCCCGCAGCGCGACCACGGCAGACACTGTCTCCGTTGCCACTGCTGACTTTCACTTTTTTGGTCGCAGCCCCTGAGGCTGTACGTCTTAATACATCTGTATATACGCTCTGTTGCGTAATATATGTTTATTGTACAGGGGCCCTACATTGATCTTTTTAATTCATTGTTTATCAGTGAAGGTTGAATCTTACTAAGGAAGCCAATTACACTGATATGCTACTAAAACATTTGACCTGTGTAACGGATTTTCTGACCTGGCCTGACCCACCCAATCTCACATTGGCCCAGGCAGCTGAGGTAGTGTACTTGAGTCCTACCTATATCCGCTTGTGGATGGTCCTGGTGAGGAACTCCTCTGTGGTGCATCCCTCTATGTAATTACTCCACGCTTAAATACGAGGGTATGATTGAACAAGGTCATCTTTATTGTATGTGATGTGGGCCAGCTGCTCCTCACAGCGGTAACACTCAGCCGCTCATGATCAGCTTCATGCTTCCCTTTAAAAGGTATGTCTCTATAATTAGAGATTCCCTATCCCCGCAGGGATATCTTCCCTGTGCCAGGTCCCTGGTCACAGTCTAGGCTCTGTCAGCCAGATGTCCTTGCACAATTTGTGGGCCACTAGTTATAGCACTAGTGGGCCATCTCCTCCCAAGTCTCAACACAGACTTGCTCCTTACTCCAACAACTAACTTTTGGGCAGTGCTGTGCCTTATGTAACCTCAGGAGGCAGGCACAACTCTGACATCACTAACTGTGGACTCAGAGTATGTGGCCACTCCCATCATTACATAAGGCACCTCACCAGGGTATGAGGGCAAACCTCCATAATTACTGCTGGCATTCCTGCAACTTACCAGGCTTACTGCCAGCAGGAGAGAAAACTGTAAGCCATTTTACAGCATGGCTACACCTGCTAAACTGAACTGCCCCTTAAAGCAAACAAAGTCTTGCTAACATAGCATGAATGGCTATCTCCTTCTGAGTGTCCAGACCTGACCAAGTCACAGAGAGGACAGTTAGTCTAGACAAAAGTCTATGTTAAAATGAAGCTTTTAAGGGGGTAATTCTATGTAGTCTGCAGAATATCCCCATTGCCTTCAGTAGAATGACCCCCTTAAAGAGGTGGTTAATAAAGGAACGCAGAGAGGATGATACTTTGGGAAATGAAAGGTAAGGTAAAAGGGAGAGCCTATTCTAGTCGGGTCTCTTCAAAGTACTCTAAATGGTAATACTTTTTTTATTGAACAATTCTAGAAAAATATATAAATTGCTTAGTTGGCAGTATGGAAAATGGAGATTATTTTGTTATTCATTTTTGGCAAGTCTCCTCTCTTTAAGTGTGCTGTTTTTATGCTAATGAGGTTAAAGATTTTGGAAGTTCAAAAGTGAATACATGATGGGCTCATGCAAAGTTCCAAGCCCAGAATCTTTGTGACTATTCTACACAGGTAATATTTGAATGACGGGCCATAGTGTGATGCATATTATACAGTTAGGTATTGTGGGCAAATATGTATTTACTATATGTTATGTATCAACTTATACTGTTTACCAAAGTTATATTATATTAGCGACTTATTTATTTATTTTATCTATCAAATGTTTTACCAGGAAGTAATACATTGAGAGTTACCTCACATTTTCTAGTATGTCCTGGGCACAGAGTTATGGTGACAATATATGGTGACAGTACATTAAATGATTATTATATTTAAAGATATTTCATGAACAGTTAAAGATAATTGTCATGATAATGTCATGAGATATTGGGTATTTTTATCCCTTTAGTGCTTAAGGGGTTAATGTGCTACAGTTTGAGTAAAATACAAATATGTGTGATGTCTTTTCAGAAATCTGGGTTCTTGAAAAGGGCTTCATTGAAGTTGGGTGTGAAAAGTACAAAGAGTGGGTTTGTTGTATGTATGTACACCTTTTTGCAGGCCTAGTGTATATTACTGGTAGAGACAGATAAGGGCAATGTCTGGAGCATTGGGTGTGAAATATAGCACCTGTGACAATGTTCTCTACACAGAAGACCGAGCTGTATACTTTTATCTCGACAATTTTATTAGTCTGTTTCTGCCAATTGTACGACACCCAATGGGTGTCGTACAAATATCTTAAACCATGCCAAGGCATTGCTAATGTTGCTTAAATTTATCTTTATCCATTACACGTCTGAAGCATCGCCCAGCTAGAAATCCCGGGTCTATAGATAAATACCGCGCACATCTGTTTATTCCTTATTTACTGTGCCTTGCTTCGTATGACAGCTTTATTGGCGGGTCTTGCCGTAGGAGACGTGTCAAGAATCACGACGTATATTGGAAGTTGTTGTGCATTACAGTATGTTGGAGGTCCTGAGATAACGTATCAATAAAACTTTCCCAAACCTTAAAGAATCTACCTACTTTGTTCACCTTATCAGTGGTTCCTTCCAGCTGAGTCTAGGTTAAATAGGCCAAACATTTAATTTTCCATATGTCTATCGATGGAGGGCTGTGATATATCCACTGCTGAAGGATTGTTTTCCTAGCAGCCATGGCAATAATAAACTTAAGCTTGTTATTCATGCTTTATTGTTCAAATGTGTCGCAGTCTTCATTTACTTGGTTAGTTAAATTAACATTGGTATACTCTGGGGTTGAAGGGATGGTGATATTAAATGAGTCTTTACAGAATGCCTATATTTGTGTCCAGAAGTCTTCAATCATATGGCAATGCTATAAGCAATGCAGTAGGTCAGCCTTCTGAGCTGTGCACTTTGAGTATTTGCTCTCAGGAGAAAGCTTAACTTTGAATCTAAATTTAGGATTATGTTCTGTGCAGGATGTTATAATGCATTTCCTGGTAAATTGCTGAATGGATACGTTAAAGTGAGCTTTTAAATTGGCATAAGATGTTCTCAATATTCAAATCTGGGTGAGTCTTTTAGCCAGGTGCCTATTTCTGCTGTATTGTCATCATATTGTTGTGGCTTCCTCAACAATTAGGCTGCGCTTATAGTGCCGGTCGACGGCGACAGTGACGTCGCGGCAAAACAAATGCATTGCCGCTGTCGCGTGCGCTTATAGTAAGCGTGACGCGACGGTGCGACGGATTGGTCGCAATCGCTGGAAGTCATCTCTATTTGATTTTCCAGCGACCGTCGCGTCGCTGGCACTACAAGCGTGGCCTTATACAGTAGATATTAGAAATAGATACGAAGACTTGCTGTGTGGAGAAGCGAATCTATAGGATTGTCCTTCTCCTCCAGTGATAAGTCATTAGATAGCTCTGTTATGTAATGTCTAGCGTGTAGATAGGCGGAAAAAATGTGAGTTGGGTATGCCAAATGTATCTTTTAGTTCTTAAAATGTGTGACTGGAATGGTCCAGCTTGTGTAGAAGCTGTCATATGTTAAGAACACCCTTCTTTCCCAATGTGTGAAGATAGTTCGCTTTATCCTGTTGAAATTGCAGTTTTGGAAATGGCAGGCTCAATTACTTCTCTCTTTGTAAGTGTAGTGCTCAACGACATGTATACTAAGCACCCTATTTATTAAAGAGCAGCAGGCTTTAGTTAACATTTGTTGGGATTTGTTTAGGCGTCATATGTAGTAAATACGCTTCTCCCATATGTAGTAAATACGCTTCTCCCATATGTAGTAAATACGCTTCTCCCATATGTAGTAAATACGCTTCTCCCATATGTAGTAAATACGCTTCTCCCATATGTAGTAAATACGCTTCTCCAACTCATTTAATGGACTAGTTAATCAAGTATCTTACCTTTTTGATACTGATCACTAGCCAGTGGGGTTTGATACACCAGACCCTAGGAAACGCTGTAACTACTCTTATTGACACCGTCCGTAAAGCAAGATAAAGCATTTGGGGGGGAAATTGATGCAAAGCACATTGTATATTGATGCTCAGAGTGCTATATGAAACGGCATCTCTTAGCAACGAAAAAACTATTTTTATACGATGATACAGTATGTAATTTTAAGGATAAAGCCTGCAACTGTGAGGTTTGAGAGTGGTCCTATTTAAACTCTCCACCTTCCTGATTTCGTCACCTTGTTTTTGCTTATTACCTTCTCCTCCTGCTTTTCTTACACTTTCTCAGGGACGGAGCTTATTGCTAGATCCCAATCCACAAAAGGAATTAGTAAAGCCAAAGATGTTTTTGGTGACAGATATTCTTCACACTTGGCAAAGTCTAAGGGACCTATTCTACAAGCTTCGATAACGAACTCATCGAGCATTTTTATTACTGTACTTCTCCAACGATTTGGCATATGTAGCTATTCAGAAAGCTTCGATAGCATTCCAAAATCATTCCAGAGGCTGAACTTAATGCGGTCCAGCTCCAGAGACCCCCTACTACAATACTATTAAAATTGACATTAAAACAGCTTCATTACCTTAAGCCACCATACCTGGTTTATTAAGGGTAGAGGGCGTGGGTGAAGGGGGTAGTTTCCCCAGGTTGATGTCACATGTGAGGCTTTCCTTATGACATCATCAAAAAGAGAGGTAAGATAGCCAATCAAGTAGCATGCCTCTCTCCCTTTTTGATGATGTCACAGCACTCCAAAAAAGGAAAGGCATCATATGGTATATCCATTAATCTGATTGCTTGTTACTGTGAGGAATCGGGGAACGAGTCCCTTGTGGTGCACTCCCTCCTCGCTTACCTATAGTACTGCAGCGGCAGCTGCCGAAGATCCGCCCCCCGCTGATGCGCGCATCACCGCTCCTGTTACAGAGTGCGCGCGCACCCGCTCCTTCTACGCACGGCCACCGAGCATAGCTCCGCATCCTCGGACACGCCGCACCTCTGCTGTGCACGGTGCACGCGCATGACGGCGCGCAACGAGCCCTAGCTGCGTGGCAAGTTTAGCTATGAGCCCTTGTCTCCTGCAACCTATCCTTGGCATCTGTGGAGGGCCCGCCTCCGCTCCGCCCCCTCTCCTACTGGTTCCTGTCTGCTATAAAGGACTGCCTCTTCCTGTCATACTTTGCTGAACATAACCTTGCGTGTGCCTGTCTTGTCCAGCTCAGTCTTGTCTTGTTCTCTGCAGTTAACCTCTCGTGTACCGACCTGGCTTTAGATTTGGATTCTCTCTGGCTCTTCGACCCCTGGCTTACGGATAACGACTATGAGTACCTCTCCAACCCCAGACCACAGGCTTACGGACCCCAACTACGTGTACCTCTCCAACCCACGGACCCCGGCAAGTATTAGATTAACCCTTTCTACATACCCAGACCCAGCAACGCTGCAAACCACCTTCTGGGCTTGCCCCCGTTACTGTGGGTGTGTGGCATAGTCCTTCCCACCTCAGTGCCGGGGTCAGGTCTTGTTTGTGGGCTCGCGCAAGCGTTACAGTTACCATGTGATGGCTGCCATTTTATTTGTTTGCTGAAATGAAGTCATGTTAAAAGGAGGGAAGCATACAGTATTACCTGATTGGCTGGCTTCCCTCCTTTTTTGATGACGTCACATCCTCAGAAAAAAAATGGACCATGTCACATGGGACCCCAACCAATCGGATTGGGGGTGTACAATTTGACACTTAAACATAACGTCACAGGCCTAATATAAGGCATGTCTCGTCTCATTTGAGGCCAAGAAGATGGCGGAGCAACATCTCCGGCACCTTTTAGATTATACAGCAGAGAACTCAGAAGAAAAAAAAGAAGGGAAGGAAAGAAAAGAAAGAAGAAAGGAACTTACCGGAGACGTCAACAGATGATCGTGAACTTCTTCACATCAGCTGTTGAGGAGCATTGCGTCATGGGTCAAGAGATGGTGCCAGAGTAGGATTTAGAGGGTGAAGACAGCAAAGGTAAGAAACACATTGATTGTATGTTATTTAATTGTGTATTTTTTAAAAGTTGCCCATTGACTGCCAATGTGCTTATCTATGCCCCTTTCTGGGTATAGTTAAGCAGAGTAACAAGCAATGCATTTTTTGGCAAATATTTTTTTTATTTCATTGTAATATACTGTATTTTTTGTTATGTTTTTGTTTAGCTTGCCCTTATTGGGGGGATTGTTTACCACTGTCACAATTAATGGCTTTATTGTGAAATGCAAAATTTTATTTAAATGTCATGTGTTTTACTTTGTGGCCCTTTTTTTTTAATTTTTTTTAGCTTGCCCATTCATTGCCATTGTGGCAATCCATGTCCCTAGTGTGGGCATGTTTTTACCACTGTGACAATCAATGGACAAAGTGGGTGGGGGTAGTTGCCATGGGGAGGGTGGTTAGGACTCCCAGGTGGGAAGCATGGTTAACCCCTTAATTACTATAGTGTTTACTAGCCGCTTAGGTGATTAAGGGGTTAGTGGCAGGTAGTTTTTTTTTTATTGTAATGCTGCTGCCCATGGATGACAATGAGGATGGTGATGAGGACGAGGATGGACTTTATCTCTTTGTCTTGAAATAGTCAGAAAAGTCCTGTGGTGAAATAGAGGAAGAAAGACATATGGTGATCTGAGTAGAGCATCAAAGATAGAGAAGAGTGTGCATGTGTTAGACTTGTGAGTGTTGATTAGTGACGAAAAGTAGGTTTGTTTAACCTGGGAGAGGGCAAAATTGAAACAGGATAGGACAAATTTGTAGTGAAGAGAGAGATTTCCTCCAGACATGTTCAGAGGAGCGAGTGCAGGAGCAGAACATGCGTGTGTGACAGTTTAGCCAGGGTCTGATGTTAGAAGGGCGAGAGCGGGAGAGAAGAAGAGGGGCATGTAGATTAAGAGAGGAGGATAGGGCAGAGTTATAGTTCCTGACAAGGTTTTCAGAGTCTTTAGCAGGGTTGAGAGAGGAAAGGGAGGAGTGCAAAGTAGAATCAAGAGCCGGGAGGTCAATGGAATGCAGGTCTCTGCAGAAACGAGGGGTAAATGGAGGTGGAGAAGTGAGAGACAGAAAATGAAGTAAGATGATGGTCAGAGAGAGGAAAGGGGGAAATGGAGAAGTTCGAGGTGAAATGTTTTTAGTGAAAACCAGGACCAGGTAGTGGCTGTCCTTGTGGATGCTGGCTGCAGTCCACTGGTGAAGACCAAAATAAGAGGTTAGAGAGTAAATCCGGGAAGCCCAAGGGAGAGAGGGGTCATCAATATGACAGTTGAAGTCCCCAAGGAGAACAACAGGGGACTCGGAGGAGAGAAAGGTGAGCTAGGATTCAAAGTGAGAAAGACTGAAGGGGGATGAGTAGAGGTAGGTGGGCGATAGATGACCACCACGTGGAAAGGGAGAGGAGAAAAAAGCTGGAAGTGTGAGCCTCAAAGGAGGGAAAGGAAAGAGAGGGAGGAATAGGAACGGTTTGGTAATGGCAGATTGAAGAGAGAAGAAGCCCTGTGCCTCTACCCCTGCCACCCGGACAAGGAGTGTGGAAGAAATAAAGGCCACCATAAGAAAAGACAGCTTCTAGTTATAGAGTCAGACTGAGTGAGCCAAGTCTCAGTTATAGCAAAGAAGAGCAGAGAGTGAGTATTCTGGACCCAGGGTCATATGTAGAATGTGAATAAGTCCAGATAGCTTAACTCGTCCGCTTTTTAAAGCACACAAAGTCCTTCTATTTTCTTCAACTTTATTGGGGGAGTTAACAGAAATAAAAGTTCTTGCACAAGGATATAATTGGCAGATTTCTCTTGTTAGGAGAATGACCTAATGATGGGAAGGTGTTCTGCTATGTGAGAGTGCATCTCAGAGAGGAAGGTAAAAAAGGATTGCCTTTACAGCGGGAGGAATGGAGGTAGAGTGTACTCACTTAGGCTGCTTGTTAGGAAAGAAAGTACACTTTCCTGTGACAGACAGGAACAGGATGAGGACTAATCTATTAAACAGAAAGGGGCAGGGGAACAGGGCTAAATCAACCTCATGGCTATGAGGATTGGGAGGTTGCCAGGGCAACCAACTAGTGGCTGTGTAGAAAGGGAATTATTGTTACAATAATGTTGCAGTTTACACAACAGCAAAAGGCTGCTAGAACAGGGGGAAAACATGCAGCTAACAGGGGAGAACAGTTATCCTGAGAGATGCAAAGGAACACAGAAAATGTGCAATCCTGTTCCAGGACAGTGAGGAAAAAATAAGTAGTGCACAGAGAGGAACTTATTAGAAAGGAAGCATGCATTCCAAAGGGCATTAATGTTTTATTATGGTTCTGATTGTGTCTGCACAAGGCACACAACGTAGATACAAAATTAAATGTAACGCACATTGTTTGTACAATGTTTGGTAAGCTGTACTGTATACCTTATTTTTGTTTTGTAAAAGAAAATGTAGCTAGACAAAAAAATATTTTGTGAAAGTCCAAACTGCATCATTTCAATTTTGTAAAGTAACCTTGAACACGTTACAGAAAAAGTGTAAAATAATTGCACAAAGAAGTAAAGACTTGGTAAATAAATCTCTTGTCCTTTCTTTCTCCATTGTATCACCAACTTGTGCTTCAACTTCCTCCATTTCCTCACGCTCATAATTTCCCATAACATCTGACATTCCCCTATTCATAGCTGTTGTGGAAAATTTAGCACATTGGTATGATTTCACTATACAATGTATATGCAGGAGCATAACAAAATGCTCCACCAGGCCTGTTAAGGCACCTGAAGCAACTTTGAAGTCCAAATGTGAATTCTATGTCACATCTAGCATGGGCCTGATTGTAGTTTATCTTTATGGGTATGCTGGATTGGGTGAAAGTGTTTAAGCTGCAATTCAAGCTGACAAGTGATTAGCTACTGTTGCGGCCCCTTTTAACCTCCTACATGCCCGGAAAAATTCGGGGATGTTTTCCGTTTGTCACGGACTTTGCCGCGCGCCAGCCGCATTCTCCAGACAGCGCTAATGGCGCTTAACAGTGAAAGCACCCGCGGCGCCCCAAAACATGCCGCATCTGTAAGTGGCAGATGATCCGTTCTCCTATAATCGATCGCTTGCTCAGGGTTATTTAACTCATTTCTTGCACAGCATTGTGGGCCTTGTAGTCCTGGAATTTGATTGACTGGGCAGTTACTAGATACAATTGGTGCACTGCTAGAGAGAGGGCGGGGCTCAAGAGCCAGAGCCTATCAGAAGGGGAAGGGGGCTGTCACTTTGGAAATGCTTCCTACATTAGAAACATTTAAAATATCTTTAAAAATTTTTTTCTCATAGTACAGAATTGATTAATTTTAAAAAACACATGTAGGATATTGCTTGAACCGCTGCTTTAATAGTGAAGGCCTTAGAGAGTAGGCACCATCACGTATAAAGCAAGGGGGGAAACAGAAGCTTAATTGTGGGGGATTTTGCAACAGATTCTGTAAACATATACTGTAGCAATGAGTTCACACAAAGAAAAAAAAAAGGGGGGGGGTAAGGGTATGGGGGGGTGGGGGGGGAGTCACAGAAAAGAGAAAATTAGAAAGTGTGCCAAAGAGAAATAAAGATGAATAAAATAGGGACGTTATCTTAGACTGGTTAGGGGAGTTGAAGCAAAGCTACTCAAACACTGTAAGGTCCCTAGTGGCCACGGCTGTGCAGGCCACACACACGACACAGCCCTCTATGGGGCAGGCGCAAGTCGGCGTGTTTGCGCGCACAAACCATGATGCGTGTTCGCCTTGGCCAAAACACAAGATTTTTGTCTTTTGACGCGGCGGCTGAGCATTGGTCACGTCACGGCGGTGGTTCAGCCAATGAGAGCGAACCAGTCGCGTGATGTCATGTCGCGCTCCCGCTATGCATCCCCGTTGCCAGGAGTTCACCAGGTCGCGATGCTGCCGGGATAGTTGCCGCCAGGCATTTATCAAAGATATCAGTGCGTAACTAGAACACCAAGGCATCTTTTCCCTATTTTGGTATAAGAGAGATGTGGACCAGAAATTTAGTTTGGGGTATGGGTTCTCCTTCCATGAATGAGATATATAGCTTTAAAAGTTTGGGGGCCATTTATACATTTTTTTATAATAAATGTTAGTGAAACCAACAGTGCGTAGGTCGATTTAAAGAGATTTTATTACATCTAGAATTTCATCAATTGTAATTGGGGAGCTCAAGGACTCTGCATCCGTCTCAGGTAAGACTGGAAGTCATGTTTACGAGAGGTATTGGGAAAGATTTCCCATGTACTCTTTAATTGACTCTATTTTGTTTCCGTCATATAATTTAGTATATAACTCCTGGAATTCTTTGATTATATGAGATGGAAGATAAAAGGTCTGATTTTAGACGTATCGAGTGGATCACGTGGAGAGGGTGTCTATTTTTACGTTTATGGGCTAGCATGGAGTGCTTATTGGCTCTCAAAAAAGGTGTGTCTAGTCCATGCCATAGCCATTTCGGCTGCTTCCGAGAGGCAAACGTTAAATTCTCCATATGATAAGATCTCTTAGGATGTTTGTTAGGGCTCGCCGTCTTTTGTCTATGAACCTCTTCACTCAGAAACTCTGTTCTGGCTAGCCTCTGTTTTTTCCAAATAGGAGGCCATACTTGTTAATTTGCCCCTGAGGACCATCTTGTGTGCTACCCATAGTGTGGTTAGAGAGGGTACACTTCATATGTTAATTGTAAAATAGTTTGCAATCTCATCTACAACCTCGGACTCAATCTCTGGGATTTTGAGTAGGGACTCATTAATTCTCCAGGAAAAGTAGTGGCGTACTATATATTCATTTGACTAGGTAAGGAGAGTTCTATCATTGTGTGGTCGGACCACGTGATACCATGAATCTGGGACGAGCTTGTCTTGGAAATCAGGAGTGAATCTACGAAATGGTAATCTAACCTGGTTCCAGGAATCTACCATCCCAAGTGATCTAAGACATTCCATGAGTCTCCTGGAATCTCCCTTTGAGCGACCTAGTGTGCTCTCGGTGGGGATTTAGACCGGAGAGGGAGGGGGAGGGAGGAGAGTGAGGTGGAGGAGAGGGGGGTGGGGAAAAGGAGGGAGGAGGGTGTGAGGGGGGAAGTGGGGAAGAAGAGAGAGGGAGGGGGAAAGAGTGGGGAGAAGAGAGCAGAGGGATGGGGAGGGGAGAAAGTGAGGGGGAAGGGGAGAAGGGTGCGAGGGGGGGGAAGGGAAGAAGAGGGGGGGGGAGAGCGAGGGGAACGAGGGGAGAAGGTTCATGGCTCCTTAATACCGAGTAGACCTTCAATCTCTCCTCAGGCACCTGCAGATTGTCTATGTCTGATCGGATCAGGCTTGTTGGCCACGTTAAGGCTTGTACATAGTAGGTGTCACGCGCGCCTGCAGCACAGGCGATCCGTGGGGTCTGGAGGAGGATACGCGACCAAGATCAGCAATGATTCACAGTTTGGGGTCGTGCCTGTGACGTAACGTGAGCGGTTCACCCTCATTGGCTGAACCGCGCATGTGACCCGGTCGTCGTGAGACATAATCAAAAGATTTTGTCTCGTGAAACATTGGTCGCACGGTCACACTCATGCACGGGCCCTCTATGGCTGTGCGCATTGCCTTATAGGCTCTATGGCTAAGATATAGGGGGTAAAACGGAGTGGGGTTTTGTCCCCATATAGTCGGTCAGAAACACACAGCTTGCTTAGATACCACATTGGGCCAAAATAAGGCACCTGCTCACGTGGTCATGGGATAGTGCAGGGCCAAGGCTCTTCAACACAAAGTGTTGTGGCTGGTCAGGGGTGTCAGGTCTTCCCTGGAAGAGCTGTGGGTCTACACTGGTGTGTGCGGCTCTATAATAGAGGGACAGGGGTCTCATGGTCATTCTTGTTATCTGACTTCCCTCAGGTCTGTCCGGTGGCATTGCTGTGGTCGTGGATTTTCGCCACCGCCCTGGAAACTGCAGATCTTGTCTGTTTATGTAGCAAAATTACGTTTCTTGTCGGTTTGGGGTCATGTGGATAATAGTCTTTGTCTGTGCTGGGCATCTCTAGGTCTGAGCACTCTGCCATTCTGGCACAGTCAGCCTTTGTGGTCTGGGTGAGAGCAGACCAGGCGGTGGAGTGATCCCCAGGTCTGTTTGGAATCCAGCTTCCTCCCCAAATGATTTGATGGAGTAGGGGAACCCATTCCGGACCACTAGGAGTTTACAGGTGGGTATTCCCCTTTAATGAACTCCTTTAGCTCGCAGGGCCTCTGTTATGGGACTGAGGTTTCCTCGCTTTGCCAGCTTTGTTGGAGCTAGGTCCTGAAAGACCATCAGTCAGGTGTATCCAACCGCAATTCCAGGTATATATCCCATCTTGAGTATGAGCGCCTCCTTGACTTTGAAAAGGGGCATTCTGAGGATCACGTCCCTTGCTTCTTTCGTAGCAGGCGGTTTTGAATGTAGGACCCTGTGGAAGCAGTCCATCAGGAACTGGTCCTTTGGGAGTTCAGCCAGGAAGGAGTTGAACTAGGTAAGAATAAATTCCTCCAGATCCTCTACCGCTTCAGGGATTCCCCTTATTCGGAGATTATTTCTCCTGGATCTGTTTTCGATGTCCTCCTTCCTGGTATTCTCTAGTATTCTGGTAACTGTATCTTTCAGGGCTGATAGTTTGTGGCCAGTTCACTCACCGCTGCCACCGACTCATCCGCCCTCTGCTCTAGGTGGTCTACTCTTCTGCCTATGGAAGCCAGACCTCGCCGAATCTCCCCCACCGCTTTCTGCATCATGGTATCGATATAGAGGAGGTCTGCAATGTCATGTTTAGTCACTGTTTGGGAGATTCTGTCATGTTCAGAGCCACTGTCGGAAGGAACTTAGGGGCCATCATGTGGAGTTCACACTGCTGGGAATGTGTTTTTAATTGAGAAATCGGATGTGTATTAAAGTGCAAAAGGCTTTATTGTTCGGCTGTGATCAGTATCCCATCCCTCAGGCAGCCATCTTATTAAGTTCGTCCATATATCTCCATGAGGTACTTTTTTTTTGTTAAAGTTGATTTAGGCGTGTTGTTCACATGTCCATCTAGTTGGATTGTGTGTATGCAACTTTATTATTGTATTTTCTGTTAGCAACGGTATGCAGTGGTTCCAGTTCGTTGTGTCTTTTTGTATTTGTTCTGCTTAAGGAAGTTAAGGGAACTAACTCCTTTTAGTCTGGAAGCATTTAGTTCAGCAGCTTCCACAGGCTCCTCCACCCCAGACGGGGGTGCAGGAGGTGCAGATTTGGGTCGCCCCTGGTTGTAGTAAAACAGTGTGCTGTGTAGGCCTAGCTATATTCCCCTGAGTCTGCAAGGACCAGTCAAGCAGATACCAAGGCCTGAGGCAAGGTATGGCCTCTTGGGTGAGGGGTTTTGCTGAATGTTTGCCTGCCAGGGGGATTTATCTATCTGGATCCTCCTAAGCATGCAAAGGGGAATCGCACCACGTGCGGGCCTCACCTTTCTGCAGCCTCCTAATGTCCCGGTTACTCTCACCATTGGGGGCACACCTCCAGATCTGCTTCGAGATCCTGTGCACGCTCCGTCTTGCACTACCTCCAGAAATGGACTTTGTTGCAAGTGGTCTTGGAACTCGGCACCCCGTGTGATGACAGGCTTCCCTCGGTATCCATGTGGCTTCGATCCTGCTCTTAAATTATGCCAGACCTCGAGACCCTTCTTCTCTTCTCGTTCCGGTTGTCTCAGACAGTTCTTAGCTCCACAGGTTTCAGCAGGATTCCAGGCTTAGACCTGCCACGCGTTCACGGTGGCCATTTTGTCCCCTCTGCAGGGCAAATGGGGGTCCCCGAATGGAAGACGAGCATTCACCAGCAAGGCATGACTGGCTCTGTTAAATTGGGTGCGATGACCACAGGGTACCTCGGTGTTTGTTTTTATGGTGGGTTTTGATGTATTTTAGGGATGTTTATTGTAGCCTCTATTCTATTTCCGGTAGAGCCAAGCAGACATGCGACCAGTCTATCGTCAAGTTTTTAATAAGAAAATTAGACTCAGCAGATGACACAAACCAGAGTGGTTAGGGGTTGTTGGGCTATCCTGGCGGAGAGGTGACTCTCCCCCCCCCCCACTTGATTCGGGCACCTCAAGTCTCTTTTCTGGGTTGCGGGGCCACTGGAAGTAGGGGGTGATAACAATCAGCTCGGGGACCTTACTCCCTGCCACAACCAGGTCCCCCGTCGGCGTTTAGCTGCCGTTGGACCCGTAGCCACTCTGCCGCTGGCAGCTTTGACGAGAAGGTAAGTTTTAGGGTAGGAGTTAACTTTAGGGGTTTAGAGGTTAGGGTAGTAGTGAACTTTAGGGGTTTAACGGTTAGGGTAGTTAACTTAAGGGTTTTAGGGTAAGGGGTTAAGGTTTTTATGGTAGCGGGTAGTGTTCGTATTAGGGATTTTAGGGTAAGGGTTAAGGTTAGGGAGTTAACTTGGCGGCAAAGCAGCCAGCAGCGGAGTGTCCCCACGGCGAGGTCACTTGTGGGTAAATGCCGGTGGAGATTTGGTCGCGGCCTTTGTCATAGACCAAGCAAAGGTTTAAATAGGATCTGAAGTTTTACAGCAAATAGCAAAATGGGCACACACTGGTGGCAAAGTGGTTCTGTTTCTATGGAGGAAGGTGGGCTTCAGACATGCCAATGTACATTTAAAGGTGCAGTCTCCTGCACCTTTTATGTTGAACAGTGTAACATTTAACCCTATCTGTTCTAGATAGTCCTCGGACCTTCCAGCTCCCGGGGTCATGATCACTAGAGATCCTGACCATGATCCGCCCCCTAACATTTAGAGGATGTGCTTCCTTCTAGAAACGAGCAAAACATCCATGACATTGGGGCAACTTCAAAAAGGCCGCTGGTTTGCCACTTACTATGTTAGGACAATCGAGGGTGGGGAAAAAAAAAAAGAAGAGCTTATTTGTTGTCCATTTGTGCCACCTTCTTATTTGAGAAGTATCAATGGGAAGAGTTAGGGAGCAGTTATTGGGAACCTCCAAGCATAATTCCCCCCCCCCATCAATCACTCCTCCATGAATTATAGGTGTAAATCTCCCACCTAACAAAATGCTACTAAAATTATTAAGTAATTTGACACAATTGGCAGCACAACATGGTGCAGTTTGCATCAAATCACACTCGTCTTTGCATTGATATATAGGCCCCAATGTGCTTTCCCAGGTTCCGCTTTACATGGGATTGCATTAAAACACATTAGGTGTTTCTCACTTGCACATATGGCCTTCTTGTGCCTGAGCACTCAGCGTGGTGATGATGCTCTGCAGGTCAGACAAACAAATCCTCATGTTGTTTTTGTTTCTCTTCTGTCTAAACCGAAAACCCAGTAGGGACAGCAGCCCCTGTTATCTGCCGGAAAGGTGTCAAGCTGAATCTCCGCTCAAAAGCCTTTGCACAGAATGTCACTCACGGATATCAGCCGCAGTCCTGCTTACTAAGCCTTCAGGGTGAGGCACGCTGTGACAAGGACACGCTACCAAGATGAGCAATGTCATCTGAAGAGGTAAATAGAAACAAAACACATCAACATAAAAAGGGGATATATTTAATCCCTCCAAAAACGGAAAATCAGAAAGCCGCTATAAAAAAAAAAGTAATAATCTGGTGACAGAAACAGGACACGTTTTATTTAATGAAACATGTGACACAAATAATTATTTTTTACATTATTGCAGCAATCAGGCTTGATTTGATTATGGTAAGAAGGGTGGGTAGCCGTGTTGGTCCGTTCTTCCATGTAGTAACAAAGACGGGAGTAGGTGGGATGATACCTTTTATTCAACCAATTTGTAGTTAATATGTTACAAGCATTTGAACTTCCCAGGGTCCTTCATCAGGTTCCCAACGAAGGACCCCGAGAGGTTAGAAAGCTTGTAACATATCAACTACTTCTTGGTCCAATAAAAGGTAACATACCACCTACTCACACTACACTCCTTTGTTACTTACAGGCATACCCCAGTTTAAGGACACTCACTTTAAGTAGACTCGCGATTAAGGACATATTTTGAATAGCTCCATACCCGTGTCCATACACTTGTTTCACGAGTAGGACACTTATTCTGCCCTACAGTACGCCGCAATAGTGACGCGCTGATTCCCCTCGCCCAATAGGCAAACGGCAGCTCGAGCATGCGCCTGTCAGCACATCCTTAACAGCAATACCGGCTCCCTACCTGTACCGAAGCATCGATATGTGGGAAAAGGGTAGTGCTTCACTTTAAGTACATTTTTGCTTTACATACATGCTCTGGGCCCATTGAGTACGTTAATGCGGGGTATGTCTGTATATGATTATGAACATACAGTAACATCATTATTTTTTTTCATGAACCTTTACCTTGATGTGCACTATTTATTAAAATTGGGAGGGGGGGAGGAGGAAGGGATAGGGGAATAAAATTTGGTTTTGCTTGTTACACAGGGACACTGATATTGTGTTGGTTAAACATGGGGAACCTACAGCCGAATGCATTACGAAGGAACTGGATGTCACCCGTGACTTCACCCGGACAATTAATACAGCTCAGATTAACTGAAAATAGATAATGGTAATCCATGTGTAAAAAGCAAAAAAATTAAAAATACGAAATATGCAAGAATAAAAGGAAGTGTATCTACAAATATTTTCTTTTACAATCCAATCCTCTTTACTCTAGAAAAAAAGTGTTTTTCTTAGCTTTGGAAAGGACATTCAGCTACATTCCCTGAGCCCCTAATAAACCTCCTTGGACCTCTCTAAAGAGGAGAGAGCTCCTTTGAAAATGAATGCTGTCGGGTGTGGAACATGGCAGAGTGGAATCTGACAGAGTGTTAATTGCAGCCTGGTGTCACTACCCTCAGGAAGAGGAAATATGCAGCGATGATTACACAAGCAGGGGTTTGTGGGAGAGAAAATAGCCACAGTATCTAGCAGTAACAGGACAGTCTTTAAAACGAAAATGATTGCATTGCAAAGAAAACGTGTCTTCTTGCTGGGTTAAAAAAAACAAAAAAAACACCTAGGGCAGCACTTGTAACCATTCGTTAATATGATATTTTTAGCTCAATTTTGCACTTTTATTTTCTACACAGAAATTCCAATTACACACATAATTCTAAATAGGTATAAAATATACACACACCTACCTCTTCAAGTCAATTTTTAATGGTTAAAAAAATAAAATAAATGATAGCGAGTTTAAAGGGGCGTTTCTGCCTATATTTTTTTGTCTTGTACTAGGTGGGAAAGTAGGTAGTCCCCGGGGCTGAAATGAACTGTTTTAGTTTTTTAATTGACCTTTTAATAAAGGAAATGTTCCTTTAAAGCAGGGGTGGACAACTCCAGTCTTCATGGGTCAGGTTTTTAGACTATCCCTTCTTCAGCATAGATTGCTCAATCGGTGGCTCAGTCGAAGACTTACCCACCTGTGCTGAAGCAGGGATATCCAGAAAACTTGACCTGTTGGTGGGTCTTGAGGACTGGAGTTGCCCACCCCGACTTTAAAAGTGTAAACATTCACAATATATTCAAATCTGAGATATGATGCCAGCAAGTGTCTTAGTAACCAGGGTTTCCAGTGGAAAATAATGTTTTAGCACCAAGGACTCTCTGCCAAAAAGAAATGGGGGCTTCAAAAATGTAAAGTGAGTAGGGGGAAGTGCTGATTTAAGATCTGATGAACGTGCAAAAAGTGGAACATTCACAGCACACGATTCCTCCTGTACGTATGTGCACTCTCCCTGACTTCAGTGTGCAAGACTGAACAGTGCCACATCTATATGTATTTCCTGTTGATGTGCGTGGCAGTGGTGACCTCTTCTGGTCTATTCTGCTAATACTGCTCCCTTGTACGGTGCCATTATCAAGCCTGCCACTGCTGGAAGTCACAGAGCCCTTCAGCGCTGCTTAGCAATGTGTTGATGGCCTCCTCGGGGCTGAAGTGGTTACAGTACATTATGCTCTCTGGTATTGAACGTGTTCCACACAGTGGAAAATCAAATTGCAGCTTTAAAAGGGTCGACACGGGTTTGTTGCCAATTACTTCATTCCTTTTTGCGAACTTTTGATCTCGGAGCTGAAAAGGGAAAAAGGGACAAAATCAGCCAATTCTGATTCCCCTAAAGTGATCCAACAGTTGTAGGTGTATGTAAGCAACGAACCGTTTGGGTTTTCTTGCTTGTAGAAGGTTTTGAGCATTTCCACCGCTTTCTCAGCCTGGTATCCAGCGATGCACTGTTAAGGTATGGTAAGGTAAATGAATCTGAAGTCACATGCACGGTAGCATAAAAACAGACAGACTGGCACACGTTGCAGTGGTAGAAGTAATAACAACCTAGTGTGGCATTTAATCAAACCGTAAAAGTGATCTGATTGAACAGTTGAAGTTATTAACAGCCATAAACCATTCAGCCTGAAATATCAATATAACCTGTGCACATTTGCATAACACAGTAATAATACATTTCAAAGTGTTTGAAGAACTAGAAAGCTTAATATTTCACTATTAAAATGTCCATAAATCCCCCACAAAACTACTGATCACAACATTTGAAAAAAAAAAAAAAAAAAAAAAGGTTCTTTTTATCAAGCTGTCAAGATAGTTACACAGATCTAATTGATTTTCCAGCATCCCGTAAGTATGCTCAAATTGGCCATTGTTCGTGCCACATCTTCCAATTTCCCTTGACATGGCAGGAGTAAAAGGTTGAAGCCTTACTAAAATATTCTCCCACATTTACTAGAGGGAAAGGTTTCATACTGACCTGGATGTTGAGTCGCCCTTCTACATTGTTTATAGGCTACAGATATAGCCAGTGACATTGTTCCTAGAGATTACAACATCAATATCTCAACGTAACATTTCACTGAGGTTCCATAGGATTCCATGGGAATGCTGGTGCAGCCCACTGCAATATATCCTTAATTCACCAAAAAGAATTGGGAAGCCGGTCACACTGTAGATGAACTTTTTCAAGTTTTGGATAAAAAAGCTGAACAAGAGACATTAGAAACTACTTACTGTTAGGGAAGCTTTAGTCTTCCTTTTTGTTTGGATTTACAACTTCCCTGACGAGAAGAAACCCATTTCCCAGCATAAATATGCCAACACCTGCTAAGGGACTTGGCAATGATAACTCCTTCACGCCACATATACTGTGAGCTAGTATTCATTTATTTATTTGTAACCCTTCCTCTGCGAGTAGGGCTTTGCAATGCGTTCCAGCCACATCTGGCAAGAAAGATATTGAAATATATATATATATAAATATAGCTATTTTAGTTTCCTTTCTTTAACCCCGAGTAAGGCCGTAAGATTAGCTTTCAAACAACAAATGCTGTCCCGTACCTTGAACTGTGCTCCGGTATTGGGGATGTCATCTCCTGCTACATTCAGGACGGAGCCACATCCTCCAAATCGTTCGTTACGACAGCCGTACACCACCAGTGGGATTCATGAGATGCCGTTAAGGGTTAGTATTTAAAAAGACAGATGCCCACATTGCCTCCTAGAGATCGCTCACCATTCTGTTTTTGTCCTTATTGCTCACCCTAGTGGAATGATCATGCTGTGAGTTTCCTACAGCTGGAGAAAACACTATCGCACGCTTGTTGAAGGGGCCTCTTCCAGGATCAAAATTCACTAATGGCAGCGGCGTTGTTAACCCTTTGAGTGCCGGAGGGGCCGCCACGGCTTCTTTGGCAATCCGATCACGTGACCTCTTCTCCGAAAGCGGCCACGTGATCATTGTGTCATTGATGACGTGAGGGGAGGAGTCACCCCCATCAGTTCAGATCGTGGATGCGATCTCACCCTAAGAAAATGAGCATTTGTGGGGGGGACGTAGCTGAGGCGTCTTGGGGCAGCCAAGGTGCCGGAGTCCATGACGTAGTAGCTACGTCCTAGGGAACTCAAATGGTTAAATCGGTGTAGGTAAAAGGCAGCTTTTAAAAAAATAAACAGGTACATTTAAGTATTGGAGCAATACACAACCTCAGCGCTAAATCCAAACCTGGTCAAAAGTGATAAGTGGCAATGGATCTCTTAGTACAGTATTTACAATAAAACCACCTCAAATATCAGAAGTCCTGCAGCCTGGATAATCCTTGGATTGTTCAAATCCTTCTTGATACTGGAGAAGAAAAAAGTCCTCCTTGGCGCTGGTCCTCAGAAACAGTATGCGGTTTGCAAATTGCAGATACAGCTCAACCCCCTTGTAACGCTGTGCTTGGGGTCCAAAGAATCACATCGCGTTATAAGCGGATCGCGTTAGAACTAATGTACAATTGTATGCATTGTACAATAAAGTATTTAAGATACCAATAATCGTGTTGTAAAGTATTCATAAATACGAAAATTGGGAGCCACGCTTGCAACGCGTTATAAGCGGATTCGCGTTGTAACGGATCGCGTTATAACGGGGTTGAGCTGTACAGTATGTGTAAAAAAAACAAATACATCAGTGTGTAGTTTGGAAGCTATACCCTGATCTATTTGGGTTTTTCCCCCCACATATCTGCAATTTGCAAACCGCATACTGTTTCTGAGGACCAGCACCAAGGAGGACTTTTTTCTTATCAGATACATTTAAGTATTTAAAAACAAAATGTTCACTTAACATTTTTATGGTAATCAAAGCTTTGGAAGGGGTCTTACAATCTTTATCCAAACTCTTTAGGCAATAACAGTTTATCAAACTCAAATCTACAACTAAATTTGGTTCTTCCCCTCCTTTTGTGCATAAGTAATCATGATGCCAGCATTGGTCAAACAAAGATTGACATGAGTATCTGATAAGTATGAATTCAGCAACAAAACACAATGCAAAATTAGTAACATTGTTATTGTAAGGGTGATTGGATATTTCTAAGGAAGTCAATTCTGCTTACATTTTTTGGGGGGGGAGACTGCTCCATTGGACTGCCTCATTAAATATTGTCACTGCTAGAGGTAGTAATGTAGGCATTCACACAAAAAGGAGACACAGGCACCTTATATTTGCAGCTATGACACAGTCAGAACACAGATACCATATAAGGATGACATACCCTCAGTTCCTGTGTATGCCAGTCATCAAAGTCTAAGGGAATAATGCTAATTTATTAGATTTACCAACCTAATAATGAGCAGTGTATTAGATGGACTAATTCAATACATTAATATTAGAAGGCCTACAAGACATACAATCTCTCTCTTTTGGGTTCAGTCCCTGAGACTTTGAAAACACAACAGCTAACCAAAAACAACTACTCAAGGAATGTATATTTTTGAGTTACAGGCAATTGAAAGAAGGGAAATTCTACATTAAGTGCCTAAAAGGAATCTAAACATTTAACAGGCAAGTAAAGCCCTCCTATATTCTTGCTGCTTTGCGCCAGCCTGCATTGATCACAAGGGCTAGCAAAAGTCTTGACCACTGTCTGATCTTTCCTTCCAGTTGCACCACAGAGCTCAAGCAACAGTCTATACCACCTGAGCAAGTTGATAGACATCTGTTGCTCCTGCCAGACATGCGAGAAGAATGTGAGAAATATCTGCAGTTTTACAAGGAATGCGCAAGATGAGAAACCCTGCTATTTCAACTCTGCTAGGGTGAGGGCAGAAAAACAAATCATCAGTGTCCTTCGCTTCCTTTCACGTTCTTGAGAGACTGCCCGCGGCCGTGGGATCGCTAAACCAAGTGTTTACGTGTTCGAGATCCGAAAGACCAGTGGCACTCATGTGCCGCCGATATTCTGGCACTCAAAGGGTTAAAGGAAGAAAATAGTATGACTGTACTTAAAAATTAAATTAGGAGCAATAATAAAGCAGCAATCCGAATGCCTGTTTTCCTCCCTGTTTTTTTTTTTTTAACATATCATTGAAGCAGGGGGTACCCAGAGCGGTACCCCATTAATTTCAGCTCTGGGGACGCCCTACTTCTGGAGATAGCTCCGCAGCGGGTGCGGTAGCTGCTCTGCTTGGCTAGCAGGGATCACATAATGGCGGAGTTTCAAAGCTCTCGCAACCTGCGGGCCAATAGGAAGCTGTGACATCATCAGGTCCGGCTTCCTATTGGCCAACATGGCGCGGGAGAGTTAAACTTTACCGAGATACCGGCACCCCCTTTGGAGGTAAGTATCTCAGGAAGCAGGGGGTCCCCGGAGCTTAAATTAATGGGGTTCAGCTCTGAGACCCCCTGCTTCAACCCTATGTTCAAATAATAATAATAATAATAATAATAATAAAAAGCACATGAATTGCTCCTCCAAGCCAAAATGGGCTCTCTGCAGGATAAAGCCTGGGCTGTCTTGGCGGATAACCGCTGCCAAAAAAGTTTAAAGGTTAATGAATCTGTGTGAGAGGAGATTTATATTAGGTTCAAAGGATAGATCAACGATTGCATCGGACAAACAGTCTGAAGTCCCAAGATGGAAGAAGAGATGAAAACTGTAGTTCAATCTTTGTGACTGCTTTAAAGAAACAAGCCGCTTGTAGATGAAGTATAACGAAGCTGTTAGGCAAAGCTCCAAAGGCTGCACCTGCCCCGACCTTTCAAAGGACTGATGTAGAGAGACACTTAATTGTTTTTATTAAATATACACAGAGTGAATAGTTGATTTACATCCAGCTCGTCTTTGTGACTGACAATGTATGCCTGAGTGGTGTTGTACTTAAGACACTGAAGGGGAAAATTGGTTTGTGCAGCTTCTTATTACTCTAACCTAGTCCCCGAGGCACTAAAAATAGATTGCACGCTTTTGGGGGCAGTGCCTCCTCATACGAGTGTCATTTTACAAATGTGTAGCCCAGTCACTAATAAATAATAGCATGTCATTACACCGATGTAGTGAGTGACGCTGTTCCCCCAAAGGCTTCAACATAGCCAAGTATACCGCATACAATATCACAGTTTATATAGGACTCAATGGTTACGTTGCAGCAGAATACTTCAGTATATCCCAACATACCACGAGAGAGGCTGCCACATCGGCACAATGCACAGCTCAGGTAAAGTACACTGACAGTGCAAAGGATACTGAGCAGGCGCAGAGCCCCAGCACACATGATACATGGCTCCACGGTCACATACAGCACTGTGTCTTCAAACACTGCTGTGGAGGTCTTGCCAGTCTCTTGGCACCAGTCCAACACCTGATCTATTGCCACCATCTCGGCGTGCCGCGTGGCCTGCGCAGGGCACAGAGGGAAAGACTGTTACCGCGGACCAAGTTGCAGTACCGTCCTCAATCAACTGAGCTAAACACATCATATGTAGGGAGTCCGGATTTAGGTTTTAACTGACACATAACCACCGACTGATCTTGCACTTTCGGTTAAAACCGACAAACACCGGAAATGAAGCCTCAACCTGTTAAATTCCACCTCTCGGAGCGGCCCGGCCACAGGTAGGAGACAGAGGCATTACAAAGGTGCACCGATAAACACCAAATTCAAATGCGTGGCAAATGCGTTTCACTGTTAACATTGATAAAACAGATTTTTTTTTTTTTTAACTAAAAATGAATACACTGGAAAATAAAACAAAAACATACACCGAAAACCAGAATCCCCTAATCATAAGAGTTGCCAATTACAAGTACAGTAAACACAGTTCCCATGTGAACGACTAGATTTTTTGCCATTGGACTGTTGTCTACAATTACTTGTAGCGTAGTACTAGGAACTAACAGTAATGAGGATGTTCAGTTGTCACAAGTACACAGCATGCTGGCTTGTGTGATGTTCACTGAATGCCATAAGGAATTAAATGAAAGGTCATGGCAAATACTGCCCTGGTTCCTCTTTCGGTGGAGACATTGTACAATGACAAAATCTAAATTTCCTTTGATAATACTGTATATATTTGCTGTCATGTGTACATATATAGTGCGTGGATACACGGTAGTGCTATTTTCAGACATGTATAACGCTTCATCAACATTTTGGATGAAGCTGGGACCTGGATAATTCCGACACCATTTTTGGTTAAGGCGCAAATATGTGCTCCATGGAATTTGCCAATACGTTTTCTATAATTAATACATTGATACAGCCCTCCCTCATCATGCAGATGACTGAATGAGGGGAACACAATCAGAGAGCCCAAAAGGTTCAGATGTAGCACATCGTTTCCTATACAATTGTCCTGGTTTGGGGGGGCCTAAAAAGGCATAGAGCAAGGGGTTGTTAATTCCAGTCCTCAATAAACCCCAACAGGTCAGGCTTTCAGGATCTCCCTGCTTCAGCACAGGTGGCTCAATCAGTGGCTCAGCCCAAGACTGAAGCTGGCTCTTCGACTGAGCCACTGATTGAGCCACCTGTGCTGTTTCTGGGATACCCTGAAAACCTGACCTGTTGGAGGGTCTCGAGGACTGGCGTTGAGAACCCCTGTCATAGGGGATTATTCATGAAAGTGCAATACACCACTGATGAGCAATATTCACTTTAATGAACAACCCAAACGTGAGTTCTCATCCCTGAGCCTTGCCTGGCTGCTGTGACGGACAGTAGAAGCGAGCAAGAGATCAGAATTGTGAGCTCGCAAAACTCCGCTCTGACAGAGCAAGGAATTGTATTTAATGCAGCTTCCCCGGACTTACATTCTTCGTCTCGTTCACCTCGTTCCTTCCTTTCCCCACAATCTGATTGTTATGAACCATGAGGCAACCGACAGGAACCTCTCCATTATCTAAAGCATCTTGCGCCTGAAATGTAAAAGAAAAATAGTGTCAATATGTCAATAGTGGGGAAGCTACTTGAAGGTTTAATACAGTATGGGATAATATTCAGGAATACCTAATGGAAAACAAAATTATTAGTAATAGTCAGCATGGATTTATGAAGGATAGATCATGCCAAACTAACCTTATTTGTTTCTTTGAGTAGGAATTTAGACGAGGATAATGCAGTTGATGTGGTCTACTTAGATTTTGCAAAGGCTTTTCATACAGTGCCACACAAGAGGCTGGTGTACAAAATAAAGCAAATTGGACTCAGTAAAAATATATGCACCTGGATTGAAAACTGGTTGATGGATAGACAACAGAATTGTCATAAATGGAACTTTTTCAGGTTGGGATAAGGTAGTGAGTGGAGTACCTCAGGGATCGGTACTGGGACCCGTGCTTTCTAAATTGTTTATTAATGACCTTCAGGTTGGCATAGAGAGCAAAGTGTCCATCTTTGGTGATGACATTAAATTGTGTAATGTAGTAGAATCAGAGCAGGATGTAATTTCTCTCCAGAATTACTTGGAGAGACTGGAAACTTGGGCAGGTAAATGGCAGATGAGATTTAATACAAATAAATGTAAGGTTATGCATTTGGGAAGCAAGAATAAACAGGCGACTTACAAATTAAATGGGGATAAATTGGGGGAATCCTTGATGGAGAAGGATTTAGGAGTGCTTGTAGACAGCAGGCTTAGCAATAGTGCCCAATGTCATGCAGTAGCTGCAAAGGCAAACAAGATCTTATCTTGCATCAAACGGGCAATGGATGGAAGGGAAGTAAACATAATTATGCCCCTTTAGAAAGCATTAGTAAGATCACACCTTGAATATGGAATACAATTTTGGGCACCACTCCTTAGAAAATACATTATGGAACTATAAAGAGTGCAGAGGAGAGCCACCAAATGAATAAAGGGGATGGACTATCTGTCTTAGGAGGAATGGCTAGCTAAATTAGATTTATTTACAAATTTTAAAGAGGTGTCTAAGAGGGGATATGATAACTATATACAAATATATTAGGGGACAGTAAAATGAGCTTTCAAAAGAACTTTTCATTCCAAGGGCAGTACAAAGGACACAGGGCTCATCCCTTAAAGTTGGAGGAAAGGAGATTTCATCAGCAGCAAAGGAAAGGGTTCTTTACAGTAAGGGCAGTTAAAATGTGGAATTCATTACCCATGGAGACTCTGATGGCAGATACAAAATGTTTAAAAAAAGGATGGACATCTTTTTTTTTTAGAAAGGAAAGGTATACAGGGATATACCAGATAAGTAAACATTGGAAGGATGTTGATCCATGGAGTAATACGATTGCCAATTCTTGGAGTCAAGAAGGAATTTATTTTTTCCCTTTATGAGATATCATTGGATGATATGTCACTGGGGGTTTTTTTTTTTGCTTTCCTCTGGATCAATAAGTAAGTATAGATATAGGATGAAGTATCTGTTGTCTAAATTTAGCATAGATTGAACTTGATGGACGTACGTCTTTTTTCAACCTCATCTACTATGTAACTACAGTATGTAAAAATTATGTATATCACTGATGAAGATCACTTGTGAGCACATTCACATGTCTTAAGACAGGTCTGCAATCCTGCCTTGCTTTTCACCATTATCACCTAGCATACAGTGCTTCCACTGCAGCAAGGGATTCTGGGAAATGACATGCAAATGGGTACACAATGTGTCACCTTTTGCCCGAAATCCATTTTTACATGGAACCATGTAATAATGATAATGGTGAAAGGCAGGGGTGCAGACCTGTCTGAGACATGTGAATGAGCTCACAAGTGATATTATTTATTGGCTATATGCTTTATGGTGAGGTTTTTGGTCACCTTTTTCACCCACCATAACTTAAATAATGTACGGTAAACATACCCAACTTAAAAATTGCAAATCCTGTACAACCAACCTCACACTGACCCACAAGGTCGGAATAGCTGTCTGTGAGTGATTTGACTGGCTATGCATCTAAGCCCAGGCTGTGTGAACAGAGAGCATTTGCTTATAAGGGTTCCATGTAAACATGGATTTCAGGCAAAAGGTGACACATTGTGTGTCCATTTGCATGTCATTTCCCAGAGTGATAATGGCAAAAAGCAGGGTTGCAGACCTGTCTAAGACATGTGAATGTGCTCACAAGTGATATTCTTTAATGGAGAAAAAAACATTATGCACACACACAGCAATATAAATGAACACCTAATATATTTATGGAAAGCAAGCTATAACGTATAGTGGTGATGTCATAAATACACACTTAGACAGGAAGGGCCAATACACTCACTGCAGGTGCAGTGCAGACACTATGGTGTTTTATTGTTTCATACATTTCTTGGAAGATACTACAAAACTAACCTAGTCATTCCTAGGATACGCACATGGAGTCATTCATAAGTGATTTTCTCAAAAGACATTTCCAGGAGGTTGTGTGCAAAAGCTCAAAGGCCCAGATTCACTAAAGGGTGCCAAGCTTAAGCACGCTTTAGCAACAGTTCAAATTAATGGGAGTGAAGGCGTGAAAAAACACCCTTTACTGAATCTGGGCCAAAGAGATGCTTCATCATCATTACATACACACATTTTAAGATAGGTTTGAACATGGGTCAGTGCATTAGCCTCAAAGATTAGTGTCACAGTACTTCGCACTCGTACGGCCTCACATCCATGAGCATTTTGAGTATTTACTTAGGAGTTGTGTCTGAGTAATAACGTGCCTTCCTTAATCTAGGGGGGTGGAGAGAAAAAAGATAATAGATTTCCTTGGGGGGAAGCCTATCTTCCTAATAGATGTGTCAATAAGAAACGTCATTGGGTTTTTTTTGCATCAGAAGAGAATATAATAAATGAGTGATGTGGTCCTTGACACATTTCAAAGCAGCCTCATACATAACCCTCTATCCCCACATCTGTACCATTTGAAAAGCCTTGTGCATCCAGCTCTGCATCTCTTCAGTAAGCTCAGGAGCTTCTTCGCACGGCTTCTTAAAGTCCATAGTCAAGTCACATAGGGCTAAGAGCTCTGGGAAATCTCAAATCAGAGACAGATCAGTGAATCAATAAACAGATACACACCCAGCAAGGTGTCTAATTATTTTATTATTATTACGATATTAGCAAAAAATATATAGTTCCTCGTCTCTGTGCATTCACCATGCAACCTAAGGCTTCAGCCCCAGTGCCTGCGCTCCACGCTCGCCTGCGAGGATGGCGGCGCGTGCAGCCAAGTCCCCCGGTCAGCAATGAGCTGCAGGGGGAAAGACAGGGGGGCGTGACGGGGGTACGGCTGTGACGTCATTTAGATTTTCACACTTTAATAGATCTCTTTTTGCCCGTTCCAAAGCTGTTTTTTTATTTGATACTCCGTTCAGGAGATCTAAGCACTTGAAATATTAAGCGTCGGGGGGGGGATTCAAATTGAGATCTCGCCAGAGCCCAGTGCAGTCTAAAACGTTTTCATGGTAACTCCCAAAGCTAGAAAAGAATGATTTTTAACAGTGGAAAAAAATAAACAAATTTCCCCTTAAGAGCAGGGCACGCCCAGGGGGAAAGATACTAAAGTGATATGAGAAACATATACACTAGGTTCTGGGTGGGACGTTTGCTGCCTTAATAGCTTCTGCAGAGTAGTTGTAATGCCTCGTCTCTCTGGAATGTTAATACAGAATGTGCACACATGTATATGGGACACACATGTATATGGGACACATGTATATGGGACACACATGTATATGGGACACACATGTATATGGGACACACATGTATATGGGACACACATGTATATGGGACACACATGTATATGGGACACACATGTATATGGGACACAAGCAACATGCTACTTTTTTCAGCGCAGAGGAAGTCATGTGTGTAAAAGAATAACCCCGTGTTAAAGAGGGGGTTGCCATTGAAGTTGATGGGGATAATGTTTGTAATTGTGCGAGTTTGAGTAATATAATTCGAGGCAGCCATTGACTTTCAAATAGTCTGAACTCTGTATATACATAGGGCAAGAGCACACATGGGGCTTCGCGGCGCCCCGTGCCTCCGTCTGCTGGGCGATGTGTGAACATCCCCAGCAGACGGGGGGAGCGGGAGGGCGGCGGATAAATAATGTAATAAAAATAATGTAGTACAGTATAATGTAAATAATGTAATAATGAGAATAAATAATAAAATGAATCCGTCCCCCAGCAATTTCAGCAGCCAATCAATGAAAACGTCTGGACATTGATTGGCTGCTGGAACTGACGTCGCGCTGCTGCAGCCTGGAAACACAGTTTGGAAAGACTCCAGCTACAGCAGCGACGACGCCGTGCTTCGCAGCCAATGGCAGTTTCAACAATGAACACTACCATTGGCCACCAGGGGTCGGTGCCGAACGCGCGCGTACTTCGTGTAGCGCTGTGTGTGCCCCAGCCCTTACACTGCTCACTGACTAGCTTACCGCAATGGGGCCAGTGATTTGTTTAGAGCAGTGTTTCCCAACAAAGAAACTGTCAGATTATCCGGAAGTATTAAATCACATTAAGATGTGATTTTGATTAAAGATTTTGCATCAGATTTAAATAGGATTTAATTTCAGTTTCTAAGCAAGATTTATATCTTAAAAACCAAACAGGTATATTGCAGCTGAATCATACAAACTGGGAGTTTGTGGGGAAAGAAGAAAAGGTTTTTGGAGTTGTGCTTTTTAGGTAGTGAGACCAATATCCTAATATTTGTCCCGTAAAAGGTATCACATCCTACAACAAATTTACATTAAGGTAGGTGATACATGATGTAAATTTGCTGCACACACGCACAGTCTCAATGATTTTAGCATCAGTATTCTCAGACTCAAATGTTATTTACCATTAAAATGTCATGTTTTTTGAGCAGAACCTCAGATCCTCTAACATGTTGTGGGTATACAATAGGGTATACAATAGGCCACCCACACCACCCCTTTCTGTGTAATAGGTACAGCTGGTCCTACAGGACCCACAACATGCAGTGTCCCTGCTAAATAGGTGCAGTAGGGGGGTACATCCCTATATATAGGATCCCCCTAAATCTCCCTAATCTGGAGTGAGGTCTCTCCATAGATAGTGTATGTCTAAGTGTTATCTCTCTGTCTTCCTCTCTTAGTCTATCTTCCCACATTTCTCTCTGTACTTATCTGACTCATCTCACATCCCTGTCCCTCTACTTCTGCTCTGTGCATCCTCCCCCTCTACCTCTGCTCTGTGCATCCTCCCCCTCTACCTCTGCTCTGTGCATCCTCCCCCTCTACCTCTGCTCTGTGCATCCTCCCCCTCTACCTCTGCTCTGTGCATCCTCCCCCTCTACCTCTGCGCAGACTCCACCTCTGCTCTGCGCAGCCTCCCCCTCTGCTCTGCGCAGCCTCCCCCTCTGCTCTGTGCAGCCTCCCCCTGTGCATCCTCCCCCTCTACCTCTGCTCTGTGCAGCCTCCACCTCTGCTCTGTGCAGCCTCCACCTCTGCTCTGTGCAGCCTCCACCTCTACCTCTGCTCTGTGCAGCCTCTCCCTCTGCTCTGTGCAGCCTCCCCCTCTGCTCTGTGCAGCCTCCCCCTCTGCTCTGTGCAGCCTCCCCCTCTGCTCTGTGCAGCCTCCCCCTCTGCTCTGTGCAGCCTCCCCCTCTGCTCTGTGCAGCCTCCCCGCTGTGCATCCTCCCCCTCTACCTCTGCTCTGTGCATCTTCCCCCTCTACCCTGAGCATCCTCCCCCTCTACCTCTGCTCTGTGCATCCTCCTCCTCTACCTCTGCTCTGTGCATCCTCCTCCTCTACCTCTGCTCTGTGCATCCTCCCCCTCTACCTCTGCTCTGTGCATCCTCCTCCTCTACCTCTGCTCTGTGCATCATCCTCCTCTACCTCTGCTCTGTGCAGCCTCCACCTCTGCTCTGTGCAGCCTCCACCTCTACCTCTGCTCTGTGCAGCCTCCCCCTCTACCTCTGCTCTGTGCAGCCTCCCCCTCTGCTGTGCAGCCTCCCCCTCTGCTCTGTGCAGCCTCCCCCCTGTGCATCCTCCCCCTCTACCTCTGCTCTGTGCATCTTCCCCCTCTACCTCTGCTCTGTGCAACATCCCCCTCTGCTCTGTGCAGCCTCTACCTCTGTGCAATATCCCCCTCTGCTCTGTGCAGCCTCCCCCTCTACCTCTGTGCAACACCCCCCTGTACCTCTGCTCTGTGCAGCCTCCCCCTGTACCTCTGTGCAGCCTCCCCCTGTACCTCTGTGCAGCCTCCCCCTGTACCTCTGTGCATCACCCCCCTCTACCTCTGCTCTGTGCATCCTCCTTCTCTCCTCCTTCCCTGGTTATTAGCAGTTCACGTGCCGGAACCAGGAAGAGGTGTCTGTGCATCCGGGGGAAGTCACTGGCTGCTGCACAATCCCGGGCAGGAGGAGAGAGCTGCGGCTGAGAACAGAGTATGATCCGAAGCAAGTCACCCTCCCAATCATATGTCACCTGTCAGACACATGCATGTATACATAACTGACACACACACAACTAAAATATACACACAACTAAAATACACACACATGCACACAACTAAAATACACACATGCACACAACTAAAATACACACATGCAAACAAGTAAAATACACACACACACACACACACACACACACACACACACACACACACACACAAATGCATACATAACTAAAATACACACATACACACAACTAAAATACACACACACTCACAAAAGCATACATAACTAAAATACACACGCATAACTAAAATACACACACAAATGCATACATAACTAAAATACACACACGCATGCATAACTAAAATACACACACAGATACATAAATAACTAAAATACACACACGTATGTGTATATATATATATATATATATATATATAACTATAATACACACAGATGCATATATAATTAAAATACACACACAAATGCATACGTAACTAAAATACACACACACACACACACACGTGTATATACAACTAAAATACACACACACGCACACACAGAGATACTTACATAACTAAAACACACACAACTAAAACACACACATACAACTAAAACACACACACAGTGATACATACATAACTAAAATACATACGTACATAACTAAAACGCACACACTGGTACATACATAACTGAAACACACACACAGACAACTAAAATACACACACACACACACACACATAACTAAAACACACACAGATCCATACATAACTATAACACGTATAGATATACATGCATAACTAGAACACATACACAATTTTGTGTTCATTTTTTATTCACTAAAGGTTAGTTCTGAGCCTACAAATAACCCCTTTGCAGACCTGAGTGCAGTACAGTACATGTCCCTGCATCAGCTTCTGATAAATGCCGTCTTCTGACACCTCTGTTGAATTGCTCCCTTTGATATCACTTATCTCATTCTTCCTATACATTCCCTGTCTCCCCAAATGAAGCCCTGTTATCTGTTCACTCTTATCCTCTTTCCTTGCTCTCTTTTTTTCTCTATCCACACTGTATTTGTTTGCCTTTTGTCACGGTGTGATCTCTCTCCATCCTCTCCTTGTCATACCTCTGTCTTGCACCTTTTACATATGATGCGTCTTATTCTATATACACTGGCTTCTTGCTTACATATCGACGTTGTAGAAGTACAAGTAACTGCATTCTTTGAGTACTGAGGGAAAAGGTGATTACATTTTTTTTTTGACAGGAAAAATTCTGTATTTAAAAATGAGGGTATTTTCATACGATAAGTTCTGAAGATTATGTATCTTTAATGAGTTTTTCAATAGAAACTTTAAGAAATTCCAAGGCAGGAAGTGCGTTTTTGCCAAAAATGCACTTAATGAGTGTTGCAGAGACGGAGGGTCAGGAGCGCACTCACATCCAGGGGTATATCCCTGGATGTGAGTGCTCTCCTGACCCTCCATCTCTGCAATCATATATGGATTTGGATTGAGTGCACTCCAGGAGCAGCACCAAGTCATTGAACTGTATACATTTAAAAAAAAAAGAATTTCACTTTTATTTTTCACCTTTACACCAGTGTGCTCATATGGTTTAAATGTATTTACAACTGTACTTGCACTTGATTCTTGTCTTCACTTAATGAGTTTTACCTCTACAATGAGGATATACGATGTATCTTGTTCTCTGTTTCCTTGTCAATCCTTAAAGGATCAGTTCTCTACCCCCTCCCCCTATTTTATTACTTGCATAGGAAGCAGGGGGGTTTCTGGAGCTAAACCACGTTCATTTCCGCTTCAGGGGCTGAAATCTGTGCGACCTAATGGGGAAGGTGCTGCCAGTACTGTCTCCTCCAGGGGAGACAAAATGGAGGCTTAAATCTCTCACGTCATACAGGCCAATAGGAAACCGCTACATTATCTGTTGCGGCTTTGTGTTGGCCCATTTCACACCTGGAACTTAAACCTCCATGAAGTACCGGCGGCACCTTTCTAAGTAAGTGTCTCAAGAACCAGGGGGACCCAGAGCTGACAATAAAAAATAAATAAAAACAGAGGGGAGTGGAGCCCAGAGGGACCTGCCACTTTAAATGTAATATCTCTCGATCTCTATAGTCTGCCTACTTGTCACTTCTTATGGTAGAAAAGAGGAAAGCAGCGCACTGCCATTGAGTCAGGTGGTGTAAAAATAATCTTCTATTTATTCAGCACAAATACAAAACATCCCCCAAGGAGGGTTTTTCACCCCCTATGTTGTATATGATGTTTTGTATTTGTGCTGAATAAATAGAAGATTATTTTTACACCACCTGACTCCCTGGCAGTGCGCTGCTTTCCTCTTTTCTACCATTGGATTTCTGCATCAACGGCTGGCACGCCATCACGGACTCATCAAGACTTAAGGAGTGGGTAAGATCTTTCTCAACTATTCCTTATGTGATTTATGGATATGGATCACATCCATAGTGCATAGTTTATTTCCTCCAATGAGGTTACATCAAGGTGATATCACACAGTTTATATAGAAAACTGCTCACCTATTGGATAGAAAGTCCTAAAACGGTAGGTGCAAGGGAGGTAGTAACCATATATTACACTGAGTGAACTCAAGAATTCAAAAATACCCCTCTATATGCACTCTTAACCAGATGTTTGTATGTAATTCTCAGGCCACAAGAAAAATCCCTTAGCCAGGAACTAAAAGCGAAAGGCGACGGAAAAAAAAAAAAAATTTAATACATAATTAATACACTCAAAATTTTAAATATGTGTCAACTAACCCCTCAGAGGAGCGGTGGAGAACTGATAGGGATATGTCATATACAGTAAATGTCTTGATATAATTATCAGAGAATATCCCTATCTTCCCCTGCGTAAAGATTCAACATGTGATGTCCACAGTAGTTGCTGTAGATTAATACAGTTGCCTGTATAAGTAATGTGACATATATAATACGATTGCCTACTATATGTCACATTATTTATACAGGCAACTGTATTAATCTACAGCAACTACTGTGGACATCACATGTTGAATCTTTACGCAGGGGAAGATAGGGATATTCTCTGATAATTATAATATCAAGACATTTACTGTATATGACATATCCCTATCAGTTCTCCCCGGCTCCTCTGAGGGGTTAGTTGACACATATTTTAAATTTTGAGTGTATTAATTAATTATGTATTAAAAAAAAAATTTTGTTTTTCGTCGCCTTTCGCTTTTAGTTCCTAAGGGATTTATCTTGTGGCCTGAGAATTACATACAAACATCTGGTTAAGAGTGCATATAGAGGGGTACTTTTGAATTCTTGAGTTCACTCAGTGTAATCAAGGTGATATCCAGCATTTTTTATTGTTTCCTTCGGGAGAAGTTATATCTTACTTGATTTGGTCACTCACAGATCACACTTTATTATTTACTCACTCCGCAGTATAGTCTGTTATAAGAGCCCTACACGTTAATCTTTATGGATATTATTGTGTGAAGACTTCATCATCCTTGGAGCACCCACTCCCAATACATTTCGAACTCCTTGTCACTTCTTCCCTGAGATGCCTTTTCTCTATCCCGTTTGCCCTTCAGCATTACTGAATGGCTCCCCTCTCTCTGTGTGCACCTCCCGCAGCTCTGTACATCTGTAGGCATGCTGTCCGTGTGGAACTTCCTGAAGCGTCACAAGAGGAAATTTCTCGTAGCCGGTGCTCTTACAGGAGGTAAGTCCTGTTCGCCTGCTCTATTCAAGCCATGGTACAAACCGCATCATCAGTGGAAACGTGCACCAAGATTTAGGATCTGCTCCAATCATTCACCCCTACTTGCTGTACATTGTAATTAGAGTAGCTATGGGGATCAGATGTAAAGATCCCAATTGTTACATCAAGATGCAAAATGTTTTATTTATCTTTGGTTTACATCTTAATAATTGCAAAGACAAATCAAAAAGGGTTGGACACAGACACGTTAATCTGAGGAGTTTATGCCAAGTCAGATATAGCAGAGCGTTGTGGTGCCCATGAAGTGGGTAAAAGGGTTTCAGTTTTAGAGTTTCATCAAACAGTGTGCGTTTGGTAACTCTTCTCTGAATCCTCCCTCCCCCTCCTGAAAATGTTATGCTAGCAGATGCACATATAGAGACAAGTAACAGAATACCCTGACATGTTTAACGTTCCTCTGTAAGTCTAAATGTAGAATCCATTGTTATCCTTTACACACAGCACCCAAAATGCCTTTACAGCCTTAGAGAATAGCCTCGCATTGCTGGGGCCATTACTGCAGGGTAAGGCTTTCAAATCTAAGTCTATATGGTTGCTCCTAGTTTGAATGATTTATTGCTCATTATGGACACAATAGAGTCTGACATTTTGTTGATTTGTTATTAACCAGATGAAGCTGTAGTGACTACAAGTATGTAAGCCTCCTTGGGAAATCCATCTTGGGAAATTCCATTTATGTGGTTGAACTGTCGATAATATGGCTTCAATATACACACCAGAATGCCTTCTCAGCTGGGCCTTTCTGTGGGAAATCCAACCGGGGCTATGTCTGTGCCGTAGGACAGGGGTCCACAAGATCCCCCATCAGGTCAGGTCTTTGAGCCACTGATTGAGCCACCTGTGCTGAAGCAGGGATATCCTGAAAACTTGACCTGTTGAGGGGGTCTTGAGGACTGGAGTTGAGAACCCCTGTCCAAAGACATTTTTTTTTCTTGGGTAGTCACAAGTGATTCTGTTACAGGGGCTATGATGGTAATAATCCAATTAAGATAAAATAAAGCAACAGCTGCATTATCGTCTCTATAAAACAAATTTGAGATAAATTGGCAATACTGCCATTTCCTGCCAACATGTTTTTGTAAATGCATTATTTATTTTTGTTAAAGACATGCCACGTTTAATCTGGCATTTTATATTGCATTTCTAGTGGTTTATCTCCTGGGGAAGTATGCGCAAAAGAAAATCAAAGACATCCAGGAGCGAGACGCGGCTGAATACATTGCGCAGGCGCGCCGGCAGTATCATTTCGAGAGTAACCAGAGGACATGCAACATGACGGGTGAGTATGATATCGGCGTGAGACTGATCTCTGTTGCAAGCTCTTGAACGGAGTCCAATCAGAGGTGTACACATTTCATCTAGTAGAAACCCGTGCACTCAATAAACTGCCATATACTTGAATGGTTTTTCAATAATGGTTCAATAAAGAAAGAGTAGTAGGCCGTGCTCAATTTCAATGCAACTGTGTCACTTAGGAATGTAAATAATAATTTGTTGTAAGATGTACCTCTCAAATAAGTAGGTTTTTGTTTTGTACATAATAAGGATTCCCCTGATGTAGAGAGAAATTGCCAGCTTTGTGGATGTAAGGGTCTGCAAGTCTTCACATTTACTAGCGTTGCTGGGCACAAAGTGCGGAGCACTCCTCAATATATACATTTTGCGGATTTCAACATTAATTAAAGCAGAAAAGCGTCAATGTGAGTGCTAACCTACTCGAGCTTGTCAAGCAAATGAAGTGAAACAGAATCCATGTAGGAAGCGGCAAATCACTTAACTGTATATGTACGTTGTTTTATCTGGAAATAGTCAAGATAAATCATTGGAAATGTATACTTGAGTGGTGCACAGCTTCCTCTATTTATGGAACTCTTTGCACAAGGTTGTTACCCACGAATGCCTAGAGGATTCTGGGTAAGGACATGAGAAGCAGCATGACGTTTATAGTGCGAACATGCTGTCCCGCTGTAAAGGAAACATGAGATAGACAGTACAGTAGTTGTAAATCTGCACTGGCACAGAACAACATAATTTACAGATTAAGATTAAGTCTGAAAGAAACAGAATGAATTGACAAATACAGAAGGTTATTTATCTCTGCCATCAGTGTGCTAACTAAGAAGATTAATTGCAACATTTCCACAAAGATAGCTCCACCATTACAAGACTCTTCTATTTTAAAACTGTGTGATCCATTTCCTCTAGTACTTTTCAACAGTAGCGCAACTAAGCAAAGTGTAGTGTCCAAGTTTCATTGTAAGTGCAGCTTTCTTCATTAGACTCTTGTGACGCCAGAAAGTATCTTTTATTTTGGCTTGTCTCTGTAATCTGAATTTTGGAGCTAGCAGATAAAAAGGTCATATTCTTATTTAGCAACCTGTTAATGATATTAAGAAGAAACGAAAAGTAATTTTCACTGTATGATATCTTCTTTCTTTGTTTCTGTGTCCTAATGGTACTATATAGACACAGGCATACATAAATCTCATAGTGTGTCCTGTAAGTGAAAGGGATCCCTTTCATTGGTCTACAGAGTGTAGCCAGCTCCTCCAACGTTTACCAACGTTTAAGATGTTGAAAATGTGATTGTGACTGTTTAACACAATTTTCTGTGTCATGAAATGTCCCTGCCAAACTTAGTAGTGTTAATCCTGGGATGAACCTTTCTCAGGTTTATTCTTGAATTTCACTCAAACGTTTGAGCACATTTTGCACTACGCGAGTTTCGTTTTTCAAACGGGAACCTGCCTATCCTTACTTGAAACTAAGATAACCGCCCAACAAAATGTACTCTCACTAAAAGATACTAAGTTGCCTTATTCTTTCGCCCCTCAGTGTTATCAATGCTTCCAGCTCTGAGAGAAGCCTTGATGCAGCAGCTGAACTCTGAGAGCTTGACCAGCCTGCTGAAAAACAGGTACGAAAACCGTTATGTCTATATAACCCCCTAGTTATTCAGTATTGCTGGCCAAAAAGCCTTTCAATGTGCAACTCCTGTTACTGAAATGTAAAAAAACACTTATTGCAGCCCTTCAATAAAACCCTTATTTAGGATATGTGTGTGTGTATATATATATATATATATATATATATATATATATATATATATATATATATATATATATATATATATATATATATATATATATATATATATATATATATATATATATATATATATATATATATATATATACCCCACTATATATATACACTCATTTGCATGTCATTTCCCAGAATCCCTTGCTGCAGTGGAAGCGCTGTATGCTGGGTGACAATGGGGAAAGACAGGGTTGCAGACCTGTCTAAGACAGGCAAATGAACATACAGTAATATTTACAGTTGCTTTATGTATATATGTATGTGTATATATATATATATGTATGTGTATATATATATATATAAATATGTATGTATGTATATACAGGCAGTCCTCGCTTTACAACGAATGGCTTATCCAACGCTATGCAATGCATACCTATGTTCATTTTTACAACGCCAAAACGGCTTATCCAACGGTTTTACGACGCTTTGCAAAGTTGTTTATGTGTATATAATATATATATTATACTATATAAATATTATATTTTTATATTATGTTATATTATATATATAATACAGTATGTGCACTATATATTTTATGTATGTGCTGCATATCTTATTGTCTGCGTAACATATTTTGTGTATTTTAGCATTTAAAATGCCTTCAGGAACTGAAGCTTTCATTTAAACAGTGTTCCTATGGGAAAACATGTTTTGCTTTACAACGTTTCGCTATCCAACGCCATTTTGAGTACGGATAACCGAGGACTGCCTATATATATAGATTTTTTGGTGATTTGTCGACCACTATATATATATATATATATATATATATATATATATATATATATATATATATATATATATATATATATATATATATATATATACACACAAATATAGCTGTATGCTCATCTGCATGTCTTAGGCAGGTCTGCAACCCCGCCTTTCCCCATTATCACCCAGCATACAGCACTTCCACTGCAGCAAGGGATTCTGGGAAATTACATGCAAATGAGCACACACTGTCACTTTTTGCCTCAATAACCATTTTACACACACTGTCACTTTTTGCCTCAATAACCATTTTTAACATGGTTCCCTATAGGCTTAAGCTTGCTGCATGGTCACAGCTTTGAGCAGAGCCAGGGTTAAGGTGCATACCCAGAAAACCACCCACAGACAGCTGTTTCGACCTTGATGGGTCTCATCAGTGTGGGGTTGATTTTACTGGGAATGCAAGAGAGGCTATGGGATAGGCTAAACCATAATACTGAGTTAATAACTTAACTTAACTTAATAACTTAACTATATATATATATATATATATATATATATATATATATATATATATATATATATATATATATATATATATATATAAAATTTGCTTTTCTGTTGCTTTATTGGTTTTGTTTTGAGAGATCTGGCAGAGAAAACAACATTCCATTTTGCTGGAAAGTAGCTGGGATCGAGACCTCTGCAGGGTTTATGTGTAGCTAAATAAGGACAGGTCCTCACATTGCTAGTGGATCATTTTCACCACAGGTCATCTGCAGTGCTTCAAAAAGTATAATTATATGTGAGACAATATAGAAGTGCAAAACATTCTTATAAATATTCAATATTTGACAGTTCAACATTGTGGTGAGTTTTTTGTTAATCATTCATATTTATACAAACCTATTTTGTCACAGGTGTCATTCCTTCTACTTCTAATCAAATAGAACTGTGACTTAACATTTTTGGTATAAAAACTAGTCCTACTACAGCGGGAGTTCAATGAAATGCAGCTGTTAATTTGAATGATTTCTTACAGGTATTTTCCCCATTAATTAAACGAGTGCAGATTCAGCACCTAACTTTTCTTTCTATGTGTATCTCACAGGCCTACCAACAAGCTAGAAATATGGGAAGATTTAAAAATAATAAGTAAGTCACAATTCGACATGTATTTTCTATGTTAAATGTGCCTAGGCTAGAGTAGAAGATTTTGCATTGCGCACACAGTTATACTTCATAGTGAAACATCTGCTTTTTGCTTGATGTTGGACGGTGTAAAGTTTGAACTGTTCTAGGCGCAGTATATTGCAGTTTCCATCAGCTGTATTGTGCTTGGATTTTGCCTGTCTGTACAAGTTATTAAGGAGGATACTAGAAAAGAATTATCCGTTAATTTACCTGTGTGTACCTGATAGTCCCTGGAATAGTGTTACCATCACAATCCATTTAAAAATCCATTTATAACATGTTTTGTTTCCTTCCCTTCTTTCTTTTTTCACCCGTTTTCAAATAGTTCAGTTTGTCCATTTCTTCATTTTACTCCGAATGATTAACACTTGAACTGCACTTATTTTGTCAAGTGTTATTTCATATTGCTATTTTTTATCTTCAGTGTCTTCATTGCATATTTTTGTATGTATACATACATATTGACATAATTCCATGCTTTCTTTTTATATACAGCTCAACCCCCTTGTAACGCTGTGCTTGGAGTCCAAGGAATCACATCGCGTTATAAGCGGATCGCGTTAGAAATAATGTACAATTGTATGCATTGTACAATAAAGTATTTAAGATACCAATAATCGTGTTGTAAAGTATTCATAAATACGAAAATTGGGAGCCACGCTTGCATCGCGTTATAAGCAGATTCGCATTGTAACGGGGTTGAGCTGTACCTGTATTTGGTTATTCCTGATTAAGATGAATGTTGTTTCTTGGTGTATTGCCTCTTGTCCTATCATTGAACAGGTTTCAGCAGAAGCATAGTGGGTGTGTACAGTACGTGTATGCTTGTCGTACTCCTTCGCGTCCAGCTCAATATTATTGGTGGCTACATCTACCTGGACAATTCATCTGTGGGCAAAAACGGCAGTGTAAGTCCACGGCGTACTTGCCCATCACTACAAACCTGTGTAAAAACGAATCCGTTGCAGAGTTGCTGTGACAAGACCTCGTTGGGGTTCGGGTATGCACAAGTTCTCGCTGATCTGTGGCATTTCCAGATTATAAAGAAGCATTGGGGCAAACAACTAGGCAAAAGGGGAGCATTGCTTGCAAAGAAGCTGCACCATGTGTATCAAAGAAAAAATCATATGGAGATACAGTAAAGAGGACGTATTTCTTTGATGTAGCTGGTGCTAATTTTGTTGCCACAAATTTGCATTGCTTTTGCCTTGATACAGTTGTGTGAAAAAGAAGGTACACCCTCTTTGGCTTTATTTTTGTTAAATCAATCATGACACAGTGGGCAAATAATCTATTATCCCTATCTGGATAATAGTTATTTTGCACATTATTGTACTGTCATGTATTTTTGTTCATCTGAGGTTGTATTTACCTAATTTTAAGACCTGCTAAGGAACAAGTGATTGTTATTATGTCCTGATATGTAGAACCATAGAATTTAAAGAGGGTGTACTTTCTTTTTCACACAACTGTATTCCCCATTGTCTCCCTTGTTGCTTTGTAATGCATTGCGGCTGCTTTCTTCATTCCAAATCATCTCTATGGGACAGATAATGATTCCTCTTTGCCACCCATTATGTGCCATACGGAGTCTTTCTTGGGTTCTCCTTCAACCTAGAAGATTTTGTGTCCTTCCCCCTTTTTTCCCCAGTAAAAATAAAATGGTAATCCAGCCCTCCCACAATGTGCTATTTACCTACTACTTGGTCAAAATGTGTGTTCAGCACATTCAGGATGTGTTTCCCCGACAAACTATACTATTTGTAAAACAGGACACACCACTTGATTTATATTTGAACGTAATTCAGTGATGTGTTGGCTGTTGACCAGCAAAATGTGTAGTAATGTGTATAGTTGTTGTTCTAACTAAATAAATCCTGTTGGCTGCAGAAGAAAACTGTAACTTCTAGTTTTGTTTTCTTTTCTGAGCAATCCCGCCCAATTAGCTATTCATTTTCTTGCAGAATTCAAACCGGATGAACATCCGGAACTAAACCACGCTATTTTATATCCCTGTTGGCCCCCTGACCACTGGATCCCAGGATACTTACCTGCTTAGTTTACTGGTGTTCCCTTATGGACATTTAAACCTTGTCCAATAGGAAAGCACATTATCATCCACACGATGACGCGGCTTCATGCTGGCCGTGGGACCCGCGAGATTCAGTGGCCATTTTGATTTCCTTTAAAGGGGAGGAAAATACCGGCAACTAAGACAGTAAACACCTCTGACACCAGGTGGTCCCCAGAACTAAAAATGGCACAGGGTCAGCTCTAAAGGACCCCCCACCCCGATTCATATTCTGTAAAGGGGGGGAAGGATAGGCAGAATTGCTGCTTGAAAAACATGAGTTTCACCATCTGGGTTATCACTTAATAATTGCAAAATAGTCTATGTTGACATTACAGAATAATTTCCAGCATGCATTGATTGTGAAGTAAAAAGTGCTCATTTTAAAGACTGCTAAGGCTTCCACACACGAAAAGGAACTAAAATCATCTGAACACTTTTGCTACAATACCATGGGCAATGTTGCTAGGTGATAAACTCACTATTATACTTCTGTATGAAAAATGACACGAGTGATCCGTGCTGCAGCACCCTGATGTAAATAGTGCATTGTTTACAGCTTGCTAATAAAACACAGTCGTACTAGGTAAAAGAAAACACATATACATTGCAGCCTCAGCCACAAGAAGTGCTGGAGCTTTCCCTTTAACGTTGAACGATCACTGCTAGAGCTTATGACTTTAATAGGGTTTCATTCTGGCTTTCAGGCACTACATGCATCTCCCGAGGTGCAACAGCAATATCTGTCCAGTATTCAACACCTCCTAGGAGATGGTAGGACTTAATTATACACTTCACTAGCCTAAAGCTAGCTGTTTGTAAAGGCTGTCATGTAGCGCCGTAATAGCCGCCAAGCTGTGGGAAGCGGAAAGTGTGATCTCTGTGCTCTCTATTACCTTAGGTCTGACGGAGTTGATAACAGTGGTGAAACAAGCAGTCCAGAAAGTGCTTGGGAGGTAAAGTTAATGATGTTTAATGCGCTTAAGTATTTTCATCTGGTTGTATGAGGGATATTCTGCAGTGTACATATTTCATGGCTTTATAGAGGTGTCTCTACACTGTGTGAGTGAGACAGCGGAGAGGTTCTGTTGGCTCCACATAAGCTAAGGATGGCGTCTGTTGCAATCATAATGAACTTCAATTGTGACACTTCTTATAAAGCATATATGAATGTCAAGTTTTTTTTTTTTTAAAGCTTTAACTTTGCTATTGTTAACTTCAGATAGAAGGGAAAACACAGAATCTCTCTGGACTCTGAGAGGGGAATAATTGAATTGCTATTTTAGAGTTGAGGAGATAAGTTGAAAGGTAGAGTGCTTGTAAAGTGCATAATAAAATATTATTAGAAGAAGCATTGCTAGGCTACAGTTTGTAATGAGATGAAGGCAATTGCCAAAGATTACATTGACTATCATACAATACCTTCTCATAAACGAGGGTTTTACTGTACAGAACAGTCCCAACATCTTACAAAATAACTTTGTGATTTCTAGGATGGTCATTTTTTTCCAAAATTAGAAATGCAACAAAAGACAACGTCCCAAATGCTGCATCTAACAAATCATTAAGTCAAATACTATCTGTTATTCTTCTCATAAGTAAGAGTCATTAGTTGATCCTTCTGCGAAAGCTTTATAAGCCTGCAACCCTGTCACAGTTAACCCTTTACTGCAGATCCCACACTGCCTACACATGTTCTCTTTACCTCTCTACTGGAGGAAGCTTCTCAATAGACTGGTCAGATAGTATTAAACTCAATCATTTGTCATGTTGGATGTAGTATCGGGACTTTTTTTTGTCTTTTGTTGTATACATTAGGTCACTACCCAATAGCGCGCGTGTGTGTGTGTGTGTGTGTGTGTGTGTGTGTGTGTGTGTGTGTGTGTGTGTGTGTGTGTGTGTGTGTGTGTGTGTGTGTGTGTGTGTGTGTGTGTGTGCGCGCGCGCACACTTTGACCAATCAGCCATAAAGCTACTCACCCAATCAAAAAAGCTACTCACCACCTTGTCCCGCCCCCACTTTTTAAAAATTGGAATAAATTCCTAATAAGAACTAATAACATTTGTTTTCGATATAACAGTTTATTTATTGTATTACATTTATACTTTACTACAATTAGTCCTTATTGCATAGTAGATGAGGTTGGAAAAATACATACATACGTCCATCAGTTTAACCAATGCCAAATTTAGACGACAGATACCTTATCCTATATCCCTACTTACAGTATATTACTCCAGTGGAAGGCAAACCAGAAACCCCAGTGACACATTATCCAATGATATCTCATAAAGGGAAAATAAAATCCTTCCTGACTCCAAGAATTGACAATCAGATTACCCCAAGGATCAAAATCCTTCCCATGTTGTAAATTCACAAAGATCATTAGGTGGTCTCAGATGTGCTGAATGATAAGAGGAGAGATCCCCTTGCTGTTATTTTCAGCGCTGGACGAAAAGTAGTCAAATCAACAAACAATGTGCCCCTTTAGGGCATGCAGAAATATGTGTCTCATTCACAGCATCAATCACAGCATCTAGGCTACTGACTGCAATGCTAGCAGACTACCATAAATGTTATGCCTCAGTGCATTTCACACACCAAAATGTAGGTCAGTAGCTGGCGATAGCAAAGCTTGCTCCTCAAAAGCAAAGTTTATCTGGACATGCCTAAATCAGCCAGACACATAAGAACATTGTTGGTCATTGTAGAATATTTAGCCAGAAGTGGGAATATCCGTCAGATGAAGGTGACCGGTATGTCAAGCCTATTTGCTATCGGAGCGGCAGTCATTCCTCCCAGGGAGCTCTCCCAGCAGCAGCTCTGTCTCTCTCCCACCTCTTCACTTGGGAGACTTTGTTTTGTTCTGAAATAACCCCTCCCCCCCCCCCATCTCCCCACCCAGGCAGAAAGGTCATTTAATATCAGCAATTCATGAATCCATCCCTGCACATATCTTTACTGCTGGAATAAAGTCTGCTGGATTTGGACTTCATATTTATATACATGTTATTGTGGGTTGATGGTGATCACTGCTTTGATTTGGGTTGGGTTTTTTTTTTTGGGGGGGGGGGGTGCCCTGCCTGTGTTCTGCACCCTATGCTGTGTAGGGAACCGCTGACCCTTCATGTAGAGCAGCACCTGCTGCTTAATGCATAGGCCAGTGTTTTTCAACCTTTTTTTGGTTGGGGAACCCCAGAATTTGATTTTGAAATTCTGGGGAACCCCAACCCTCAGCCCCGTTTCTCGTCCCCCCAGCCTCTCTCCCATCTCTCCCATCCCCCCGTCTCTCCCCGCACGCGGACGCACATACACTCTCCTACTTTCACACAAGCACACACACTCTCTCCCACTTACACACACACTCCCACTTACACACACACTCCCACTTACACACACACACTCTCCCACTTTATATATACAGACACAGCCAAGAGAGGCACCGCATGTGCTAGCACCACTGCTCGCGCGCACCCGTATGGAGAACCGCCACTTACCTCCCTGTTCCGTCTTCTAGGGGGACAGGCGGAGGGGTTGAGAGCACGGGTCCTGTGAGAGAGAAGGCGTCGCAGACGCGCCTTCAGCTCCTGCAGGCGTCGCACCAGAGTCACGGGGAGGAGGGAGGAGGCCTCGGCCAAACGGGGTTGGGTTTTCGAAATTTAGGAGCGCAACAGCTCAAAATTACAGGGAAATAGGCTTAAAGAAGCGCATGCAAATTAGACGGCCATGATGGATCGCCTACGGCCAAAATGCACTCGCCCCTGGCGTGCGGGTGAGTGCATTTGTCGAGCCCTACATGTATACACACACACATATATGTTGAATCTTTTTGAAGCAAAAGTTGGCACTGTGTGCTCATTTGCATGTCCTTTCCCAGAATCCCTTGCTGCAGTGAAAGTGCTGTGAGCTGGGTGATAATGGTGAAAGGTGGGGTTGCAGACCTGTTTAAGACATGCAAATGAGCATACAGTAATCTTTCCCTTTGCTATATGCTTTGCTGTGGAGGGTTTTTGTCACTTTTTTACCCACCATAACGTGTGTGTGTGTGTGTGTGTGTGTGTGTGTGTGTGTGTGTGTGTGTGTGTGTGTGTGTGTGTACACACGTACACATGTATACATTCTTGCACACACTCATACACGTACACACGCACACATATATACATACACACACAAATAATGATCATCTTGTTTATTCTTTTTACCAAAATATATTAAAATAATTGGCAGTTCCTATAAAGGGGGTAAGTATTACACGTATAAAAAGTACAAGCATAGATCAAACACACTTTGGCTGTTCTCAGTAGTGTCCAATTTGGTCAGATGGCATCTGGCATCAGATTTCCACTGTGTGGGGGGAACTGCAAAGTGCCGGCAACCTGTGTAGCAAGCCGCCATCCTGGTCGCTTTAATGGTCACACTAACAGCTACAATGTAGTGAGATGAAAGGCGCGTCTGCGCCTGGGTGATGTCAGACTCTAGCAGATAGATTATCTTAAAATCCAGTGCTCACCGGCTAGGGAGTTCCTCCGCTGAGCGGTGATTGAGAATACACACTCAGCAAGCTCAGTGCGTCACAGGAATAGCCAGACAATGTTAATGATAGATATAATAATATCGCAGATTAAAACAGTGAGGCAATAGACAATCCTACGCATTTTGTGGCATACCACATGCCACTTCATCAGGGAATAATGATAGCCTCTGGCACCCTCAGTCTTATACCTCTACTGATGCCATCTGATTGGTCAGAAAATTTGATACCACCATCAATTAGGTTAGGTTAATGGTGATTTAGTAAAATACATGTGCAAAATAATACATAATCAAACCATATACAAATTAGTATACAATATAATTTTTGGGAATTGCGTATATATGAATAAACTACATTTTAGTCACATTGGATATGCATTGGGGCCTTTTGTTTTTAACTTTTATTCCTATGAACGCTAACCATTTAGTTCCATATATACAAAGTGTTGCTATGCCACAATACACTTTACAGCCTATTTATGCAACTGGTCCGTAAGGTGTCTCTCGGCACTGAAAGATGTCTTATGGAATAGCACTGCTTAGAAAATACGGGCCATAGTAATTTTATTGGACATGTACAGTAACAGCAGCATCTCTGAACACTTATTTTTGATTAGTTCCTTCATCATCTGTCCTCTTATTATAAAACAGTAAGACATTGTAAAGTATTGAATTTAGTGTTCTTATTTTTTTTGTTACCAGCTTATCGCTGAAGCATAGCCTTTCAATTATGGAGCTGGAGCAAAAGATAAAAGAAATCCGGAGCCAGGTAGAAGAGAGCAGGGTGGCCGCAAACCTAGAGGAGGCGAATTCCGAGTCACTGCTGTGCCGCTACATGATGCCAGATGAAGAGAACCCATTGACTGCCCAGGTATGTATTAGCCCTTGCAGCAAGAACACCATACCCCGGTTTCGTGTAGCAGTGATTCTGTGTTATTCTACCTGAGCGAATGCATTGACAATGTAATGGGAAGTTTCACTGGTTTATCTATGTATGTATGTATGTATGTGTTTATATAGCGAGAGACACACACACACACACACACACACACATACAAACGCACACATCTCGCATGTACAATAAAAACTCCAGAAGTGCACAAAATGCAAGGTTTGTCCACATAACAACACATTGGACCAATATACAAAAATATACTATCGCAACTGTACAGATTTGTTAAAAATAAGGGGTATGTGCCGAGCACGCGCCTTCACAGTCACACTTCATTGTATTTTATCAATCAAATTGTACTTTCATGTTTATGATAATTATGGCATGAAACACTGTTTTGACAGTGTGAAAACACACAGACGTTTCACTTATAACGCGTGCCACACACCACCTTCCCCCCCCCCCCCCCCCCCCCAGTGCATGACTTCTGGGGCTGTTTGGACTTCCACTTTAAGTGTCAGTATTAGCAGGCTGCCAAAAATATATTTTCCTGATTTTAAAGGACAAGAGGGAGGAGAAAAACAGTTTGTGTTAACCACGCATTATCACTCCAACTCGATGCAAAATGTTTGTATGGGGGATAGCACTGTGAGGCAACTCTCTAGTGTAGCCAGCACGCTGTCACAGTCCTTTCAAACAGACCTACTTGCACAAAGTGGAATTAGTGCAGTCCATACTATTATTGGCATATTAGTTCGATGTCAACATTGCACTCCGTGTAGTAAGCCTTTTATAAATATCTGTGCAATAAGTATGATATACTGTATAACAGGCCACAACAGGGTCGGCATACAGTATGAGCTTGATGTGGATCATCCCTCTTTTAAAAACATCTCTCCAGTGTATCCAACACGCTGCCACAACCTCCCCAGACAGTCTCTGTATGTGGAATGAGACGTGGCAATTCTTGCATGCAGTCAAACATCGGAAACTTGAAGTAGTTCCACATTGTAGTCAGTACTGCAGATTGGTGTAAGAATATCAGTCGGCATAATAAGATCTTGTATAAACACTCTCGCAGTCAAGATCATTTGTAACGGACCATACCAGGATCAGCATGCAAGCTTAGTGCAGACCGTACCAATAATTTCTATAGTCTTTGCCTAGTACAGTATCTTTTAATTATTGTGCCTGATTAAAATGCAAATAACCCATTATTTTTCATTTGACCTTTGTCAAGTTACTATGGTGACCTCAAACAATCAAAGAATGTAGCATAATAGGTACCGGATAAAAATGAATTGCGTAGGACCCAGAGAAAATAAAAAAATAATTCATTGTTGTTCAGTTTTGTCTGCTATATGGACCTACAATTTGCAGTCAGAAGGGCCTGTAATGCATTGCAATGCACCTCTGGCATTGAATACTGTAGGTCAATAGCCACAGTGCTTGTCACTTTTCATCAGCTAGCTTTGGTGAACGGCTCTTACGGTTGCCTTTTTAAACCTTTTGCTTTCTGTAAGGTTATCACTTTACTGTGGTTGTCTTAGGCCCAGGTCCACAAAAGGATACCTAGTGGTGTGAGTGGTAGTAAAGACGTGCTAACGCTTGGCACCCTTTTGTGGATCGGGGCCTCCGGCAGCAGGAGGGGTAATGAAGCAGGCCTGTGTTTAAGCTTTATTTTAGTTCGGAAGAAGATGTATAAGGTTCTCTTTATGTTTTGCATTTACTAGGCATGTGGCCTAACAGAAAAAGACGTAACCACAATCAAGCTACTGAATGAAACCAGGGACATGCTAGAAAGGTAAGCATAAATATGGTATAATTGGCATTATCCTGTACTTGTCGTTCATTGCTTTGGTACTATCTTCTATGAATTGCCCAAATTTGAGAGTGAGAGAGAAATTGAGTAATACCTTGAGTATTATCTTTAAACATATACATTGTAAAGCCACTAGTTTCATCTAAGAAATTAAGGTACCATGGGTTCAAATTAGAAATACAGGCATACCCCGCATTAACGTACGCAATGGGACCGGAGCATGTATGTAAAGTGAAAATGTACTTAAAGTGAAGTACTTCCTTTTTCCCACTTATCAATGCATGTACTGTACTGCAATCATCACATACGTGCATAACTGATGTAAATAACGGATTTGTAACAGGCTCTATAGTCTCCCAGCTTGCACACAGCTTCGATACAGGTAGGGAGCTGGTTTTGCTGTTCAGGACGTGCTGACAGGCGCATGCGTGAGCTGCTGTTTGCCTATTGGGCGATATGTACTTACTCGCGAGTGTACTTAAAGTGAGTGTCCTTAAACCGGGGTATGCCTGTAGATAGTAAATACTTTTCATAGGGGGTTGACTTCAATATGTCCCACCTTTTGCTATCTCCAATGCATTATCCAAGGTGCACTAACATCTCTTGGTAACTGTAGAGGATTAGGAATTGAACTACTGTATCTTGCATTTCAAGAAATATGGAGTTGAAGATCAATGTACATTTATTACAGTACATAATTATACTGTAGTACATTTATTAGGAACTCAAAAGACAGGTTTGGGTTTAGAGGGTGAAACAAGCAGCATTGTGATTGATGGGAGGCTTAGTGGAATTGAAACAATATTTTTAGAGACACAGAATTTTAATTAAAGCAAACAAATGACCCAAGTTTATTTGGCCAACCGAGTCTGCCCATTTTTCTTCTATAAACTGTACACATATAGTTCAGATTTAGCCACATCATGGTTACAACACAGAGCTGGCACATGGGCTGCAAATCAGAGTGCAGAGATCTTTCATCCCTTTTGTTCTAGTGGTGGTTGCAGTACATTGTGGGAAGGTATGGAAAGCCGCTAAGGCAAAGGAACGATCCAATACATTTCTTGGTTTGCTTTGGTTTTCATCCTAGGTTCTAATTTCAAGTGTTGAGTGAGTGTTTGCTTTCTGTGCATGTATTATATTCTTGCCCTGTACACATACATACATGTGGTGATTTCGGGTTAAACTTTTTAAACATGAAAAGAATGCAATACATTGAAATTCAAAAAATAATGCTTTTGTAGATGCAGTAGATTTTAACTGGTTGTATAGAAAACACGCAATTTTTGCATTAACACATATGAAAAGAGTTGGGTCATATTTATTTTTCAGACTTTCACCAGCCTTCCCTGTCCACTCCCCTGTACAACAGTTCTCTTTCATCTTCCCTTGACCAAATTGCTGCTGCCATAACTTGCAATCCCACCAAACTTCAATGCATGAACAAAACCCAGTGCCTCCAGAGATGCTCTCGCTGTGCCGAACGTCGATGGAGGAAATCCCTCTCTAATGCAGATTTATACAATACAAAATATTTCTCTCTGCCTATGATGCTGCCCTATCCCTTTCTAAACAAAACTACTTTTACTCCCTTATATCTACTTTGTCCTTTAATTTACAACACCGGTTTTCAACTTTTAAGTGCTAGACCCACCCACACAAATTTCTACTACTGCCTTTACGGTTCAAGTCTTTGCTTTAAAGATAAAATCAATGCTATTCAACATTATATTGCACCTTGTCGAGCCCCAGCCACACCAAACCGCTCCCACCAGTTACTGAGGAGGAAGTCTCCCGTCTTCTCTCCTCATCCCCCTTTTCAACCTGCACTCTCGATCCTAACCCCTCGTACACTAACTCGTCAGTTTAACCTCTCTCTTTGCTCAGACTCCTATCCTTCACCCTTCAACTACGTTTCTATCACACCCATCCTGCAGAAATCTTCTCTCAATCCTGCCTCCCCGTCCAGTTACTGTCCTATCTCTCTTCTGCATCCAAACTTCTTGACCGACTCCTTTCTAAACGCATGCCGTTACGGAAGTCACCAATGATCTCCTCAATGCTTAATTACAAGGGCAGTTCTCCTTACTCATTCTATGTGATCTTTCTGCGGCTTTTGATACCATTGACCATCCCTACACACCCTTCATTCCATTGGCCTTTGTGACACTGCCCTGGGTTACTTCTTACCTACAGTATCTGACCTTAGTATCTCCTCTGATGGCACATGCATGCTAACCCTATACAATTAAAACAAGTGCATTATCTTGGAGGGTAAAATGTCTCAACAACGATGACACCCATTTACCAAGTAAAAGTGGACATTATGCATTAATAATAACTTGTATATCTTAAATAAAAAATATTTTAGCAGTCTTATTCTGAATCGCTTGTCATCATTTTGAACAGGCCCAGCTTCCATGGCACAGATTTGTAAAATCCTAAAATATATTTATATATATATTCTTGTATTTTTTTCCCACAGTCGAGACTTCAGCACAGTTCTGAACACATGCTTGAGTCGAGGATTCGGGAAATTTTTGGACAGTATTGCGGAGTTCTTTAGACCTACAGAGCAGGAGCTGAACCAAAACGGCTCTGTGAATAGGTAAACATCAATTGTCCGCTGCTGTCTGGATGGTTACGTAAGATTTAAAGAAACTTATTACTGTATGCATTTAGCTGCAAGATCAACACAGTTCATAGACTCAGTTTGACAGAAACGGTTGCAATCGGAGTAAGAATCAAGTTTTTTGGAAGCAAGCACTATGACAGATAATGGTTTGTCTCGTGCAATAAGAAGGGAACCAGGATAGTTTTGTTTCCCCGGCATATCGGTTTCTGTGCAGGTAGCTGCTGCTTTAATCAAGTCTTACAATGATTATTTGTTGATTTGTCTTATTGCTGCACACTGTCTTCACACCGTAGTTGATAAAAGTGCATGACTATAATTCTATAACCATATCGTGATATAGTTTATATATACAAATCTCTGTACTGTATGTATCAGGTCTGCACATTTTTAGGGGGTTGATTTGAATATTGTTATGTGGGTGCAGCAAAGTTTAATATTACAGTTGTGTAGAAAAAAAACAGCTCTGGCATCACCAGCATCTTATGTTGTGCTGTATACAGTATATGATAGAATAATTTATTGTTTAAGTTCCTATTTTCAACCTTAATTTGCCTTGCCTTTTTTTGTTTTATACAGTCTTTCCAGCATCAGTCTTCCTCTGGCCAAAATTATCCCCATAGTAAATGGACAGATCCACTCCATATGCAGTGAAATGCCCAGTCATTTTGTTCAGGTAACAAACCATTATTCACTTGGAATAACTTGGAGCTTAACATAGGTATATTCTTTAAAACACAGCAGCAGGATCTGCGGTATTAAGTGAAATAAATGCACCCCAGGAATCTGGCTCACAATATACGAGGCACAGCAGAAGCATATAATAGCAAATTAGATGAACATTGAATAGAATGCAATGATATATTTTCAATTAAATGGGAATCTGTTGTAGATTTGGAATTTAGTGTGAGGGCTTCATCTGAGGTTAACATGTTAGTGGTTCAGTTTTAGCAACATTCACATGTCTCAACTAGTTAAATTGCATGAGATTTATCAAAACAAAAATCCAATCACATTGATAGTTTCCTTTTTCTTCTACCAGATTTGCTCCACTTTTTTTTATCCTTGGTGAGTTAGTTATTAAAGCGCAATAGTGCTGATCTGGCACTACCGCGTGGCGCTCCCATTGACTTGAATAGCCGTTGCCGTGTGGTAGTTTCCGATTAGCAATGTCACTTTTTTTTAATGAAAAACCATTATAGGCCCCAAAGTCAAAACACATGTTTAAAGCTGCAGACCGAGCAATATCCTCCATGTGTTTTTTTTATTAATAAATCAGTTTTGTACTATGCGAAAATACTTGTAGCATTTTTTTTTTAAACCACTCTGAAAGACATTATAAATGTATTATAATGTAACAAGCATTTTATGTTTCTATAACAACCATTTACAAAGTCACACCCCCTTCCTCTTCTGAAACTGGCTCTGGCATACCCCTTTTTGAGCCCTGCCCTCTCTCTAGCAGTGCGCCAATTGTATCTAGTGATTGCCTGGTTACATGATCCTCCCCACAGAACTTTGCATCTTTGGTCCTCTTCTGCTGCACTGACAGCCATTTAGTGAACCACAGAGCTGAATCTTTGACGTTCGATCACAGGAGAACAGATTGATCGGCAACTTAGCTAATTAACCTATTAAAGGGGGGGGGGTTAAATTAAAAAAACGGCTCTAATACTTTAAAATATGTTTTAATAGTTTGTTCAAATGTATGTCTAGAAGCATAAAATTCATGAAATCTAACCCGAACTACATTCATTGGATGCTAGTTAGGAGTCAATGTCTAGTTCAGGAAAAATGGTACAGAAATCCGAATCTGTTTAAATTGCCTTGTTCCTTACCATCTTGTAGGACCTCCTGCTGATGGAACAAGTGAAGGACTTTGCTGCCAATGTGTATGAAGCTTTCAGCACACCTCAGCAACTGGAGAAGTAGCGGTCATGCCAATGGTTAAATATACTAGAAATCTCCCCGAAATTCAGCGGAGCGTCAATGTTTACAGAGTACGTGTATGACATTCCTTTTAATTCAAGTCATTTGAGATACCTCTAACCTAACCTGAAGAATGAATCGCTGGCCTGCTGTGGAGGCTGTAACAAGGCATTGCACAAAAGGAAACAAATCGCCTGTTTGAGCAATTTTGGTGTAAAACATATTCTTATTATATTTTACGGCAAAATGCACATGCATCCCTTTTTTCACACTCTGGCATTCACCATGACTTCCTTTTCAGTTGAAAACGTTGCAGATTCAGAAGTGCAAAGAAGTCACAACTTGAGCTGGCTGCTCAGCATCACAGGCTCTCCCTGTGCTGAAGCCGTTTACTTTATATCAGCATGATAAATTGTAAGTCTTGGTGGTAGTGCAGTATGATCGTTTACTAGTTAAAACAAAATGAGGTAGCATGGCATAACATTAACACTGATTGGGTGGGTTTTGTACCTCTGATTAGTTTCTTGGCCAACTCTTGCAAACTTTCTTGCCTTTGAACCAATGTGGTGATGCTATTCAAGGTCTTAAAATTGTAATTGAAAATAATTTGTGGTTAACGAAGCAAATTACATTAAGTGTAACTGTACTACTGTCATCAAGAAGAACAGATGCTCCAGAATTTGGTGAAGACGTTGACATACATATTTACCCAGACCAGTTGTGTAGTCCTAAGGCTGCACGGAAACCCCTAGGCACGCTTCACACGCTGTGCCCATACTCGCAAGACTTCCCTCTTCCTTTTTTACCTCATGTCTGCTAAACCAGGGTAGAAACTGACAGGACACAGTGCAATCACCTTACTCTTTTCTTGACAACTATCCATAGTCACGGTACGAACCTGGTAGAGGAGTTCTTGCTACATTTCAAGACACTGCCTGCAGCTCTTAGAAGAGGCTACGCTGCTATGTTTCATAGTCCACCCAGTAAAACTCAGGCCGATTCCATCAAATGCACTAAAAATGTTTTTTGTTTTTTATTCCTTGGAAAGAAAGAAGTGTTCTCTTTAGACTAAATCATTCATTTTCAAACAGAAAGCTAAATTTCCCCATAGTTTTTCAGTCAGTTAATTAGCAGTGTAATTTATTGTATATCTTTGAGCTGATTCTCAAAGCTTTAACTACTGCACAGTCTGTGTGCATCCTCTTGTAGATATCGGTTTATGAATATGTGGCTATTTAGCCAGTGAAATCTCTGTATTCCAATAAAGTGTTTTTTAATGTATTAATAAACATCTATCTGTTGGTCCGTTTATTTATAGAAATATTTCTTTTCAGTATCATAGTTCAGTTGTTTTCGATCCTTGACTTGGAGAATGACAGCCAGGCCTTGATTTGGGGTCAACCAAGCATTGTTTTCATTTGGATGTGATCCGAGTCCTCTATGAAATATGCTGGGAAGCCATTTGGAGAACAATTCAACTACGTTTAAATAAACAGCACTACAATGTTCTCCAGCATGGAGAACACTGTTCAAGAGTGCATTGAAAAGTGCATTATGTTCAATTAGTTTCTCCAAAACATAGTCACTCGGGTTCCCCAAGGACATGGTCAAAAACGGAAAAAAAAATGTTTTTTTTTTTTTTTTAACAAGGCAATTTCCCAAGAATCTTTCGTCTCTGCTCATGTCCTACTCCTTTTTTTTTCTTCTTTTTTTTTTTAAAATCATTTTTATCGTTAAAATCATTTTTTTCTTAAACACTTTACGACACTGGGCCACTTAATATTTCTTGAACAAAGCATCAGAAGTAAAATGCACAAGACAAATATTTTTAAATAAAATGTATAATAAATAAAGTGTCGATCAGTGCAGACCGGTAAGAGAAATATTATGTGCGTGCAGTGTTTGAGCTCAGTAAGGTGAGCGTTGGAGAAGTAAGCGGTCTCTCGTCGCACTTTGTATGTGCACTTGAAGCACAGCAAACCTAAGCGGAGATTCTTACTGAATAATATGGCAGCGAAACGTGAACATAGCAGTATTCTTTCTGAAGGTTACTGTATTTCTTAGCAGCGAGTTGGAAATGTTATTACAGGTGGTGATTTAGGCAGGGTTTTTTAAATAAACTAATTGACTGACATACAGGTCACTCCTTGCAATGGACTAATGTACACCCACACAAATTCCTACAAACACTTTAAATATGTTATGGCGGGGGGCGTGTCCAGGACGCTGATGAGAACGGTCGGGTAGCAGAGGAGCTCCCTAGACCCAAGCATCAAACTACAAAAGCAGCGCTTTCCCACCCTAAAAAAATTACCACAAAACAGCTCAAAACCTAGAGGAAGCCCTCGAGAAGGCAATGGCAGGCAAACAAAAAGCCCAATCGGGCCCAGGAATTGCCCGTTTTCTCTCCCCTTCTCAGAGGAGCTCGGAGGCTGCCACAAGAAGCCAAGATGGCGGCGGCCCCACACCACGCGGGGCCAAGCAAGCGGCAATGGAGCGTGACCGCACCGACACACCACCACCGCAAGACGAAGCTCTAACGCGGGATTACATGCAAGAGCTAATAACATCAATGCTGAACAAGCTACATACCTCACTCAAAGCGGACCTTAAAGCTGCGGTCTCTGAGCTGAAACAGGAGATCTCGGGCCTCTCAGAGCGCACCGCGGAGCTGGAAATAAAAATGGCTGACGCAACACAGGCCCAAGAAGACGCCGCGAACGAAATCTACCGACTGGGGGCCGAAGTGAGTAATCTTAAAGACCAGATAGAGGATCAGGAAAACCGAGATCGAAGACAAAACATCAGGATCAGAGGGATCCCAGAATCGGTCCCCCCAGCCCAGATTAAACCTTACATCTTGGCCCTCTTCCAATCCGTCTGCCCTGACCTTACTCCAAGTGAGTGTGAAATGGACAGAGCACATCGAGCCTTGGGACCAAGATCAGATGACCCCAACAGAGCGAGAGACGTGATTGCAAGAATCCACCATTATACAATAAAAGAGCAAATCATGGCAGCATGCCGCGCGCAAGAACCTATCACCCACAAAGGCGACCATCTTCAAATATATAACGACCTGTCTAAACGCACGGTGCTCAGGAGAAAGGAGATGCAACCTCTAACCAAACTCCTGCGTGAAAAAGAAATCAAATATAACTGGGGCTTCCCGTTTAAACTGCTGGTGCAGAAAAACGGGAAATACCATACCATCAGACACCCAGAGGATATGGCGCGCTTTGCCAAAACGGTTGGACTGAACCCGCCGGCAGAATGGGATAAGAACCCCTCCAGAGTCCAAGAACCGGACATACAAGACCCGCCAGCAAGAACATCCGAAAGGCTGGCAGGACAAAGACAAGGCAGAGTCAAGTGAAGACCCTGAAAACCCACCAAACAAGGCCATCACAAAGCGTCTACCAGAAATTAGCTAAACACTCAAACACATCAGAAACCCTCTCTCCCCCCCCCCCTCCCCTCTCTCCCCCCCCCCTCCCCTCTCTCCCCCCCCCCCTCCCCTCTCTCCCCCCCCCCTCTCCCCTCCCCACCCACACCTTCCCTCCCCCCCCCGCCCGCCACCCCTCTACCTCTTCCCCCTACCCCCCCCTTCACCCCCCAAGGAACCCACAGACCCGTCTGCAAACCTGATCCTCCGCATCAAAGACGGCTGCCGATACCAGCGGAGCGGATGACATCAAGACGCAGCAGGCAGCCGACCAGAGAGTGAACGTGACGAGTACCTGGAGGCGACAAAGCCTCTTACAGCACACCGGAACGGCCGCAGCAACGAGGACGGACGTGCACACCGACAGCCCCGACGCGGAAACTTAGCTGAGACAGTGTGGAGCCAAGACCCGCTGTCGCGAGGGGAACACAGGATCCTTTTGCCCCTCCCCTCCTGGAGGCCCCGACAACCGACCGGCCCTCACGGGAGCGGAGGAAGCGAGCACTCAGACGGGAACCCAGGACATCCGGTCGGATCACCCCCTCCGCTTTTTTTTGTCTTCCCCCTATCACCCCACCGTGACCCCAACGGTAACCGTGAGTACTACTGCCTGTATAACACTGCGGCGATCAGAGAGTCACGCCACTATCAGGAGAACACGGGCCTGCCCCCCCCCCCCATCCCCCCCCCCCCCGGCCATAGAAGGCCTCCCCATGCCTTGACACCCGACCCACCCCCCCCCCCCCAAGGGCCCCAAGAGACCCATATCGACATGAAAAGAACTTGGACAATACAAAGATACCTTGGTCTGCGACCCATTCAAACCATGGGCTGCAGACATAAAACTTTAAAATAATTTTGACTAAAAAGAACAAAGAGATTCCTAGGGGAGTATATGCTCAATGTTCCAAGCCGATAGCAAAATCTAAGAATAGGAGTCCCTCCCCAATCCCTCCCCCCCCACCTCCCCTCCCCCCCACCTTCCCCCCCCTCCCCACTTTCCCCCCCCCACCTTTCCCCCCCCCACATTCCCTTCCCTCCCTATCCCCTCTCCCCCCCCCCCCTCCCTCATGCGGTAGCCGAGATAGGCTGCTGCCCAAGAATGTACTGTAAATGTGCCAGGATACTAGACAAGAGTACTTAGATGTATATGCCAGGGCGCAATTATCAGGTTCTCATACAGATACTGCTGTATGGGTCGTTGTAAGCCTTTGACAGGTTACCTACTGCGCATGGCGAGGCAGGTCTACCATGCTGCATGCCTGGACCACATCACAGTATAGGTAAATCCAGGCTTGCAATGGTACACCTCGGCATCGCAACGCAGGGGGTATCAGCGCGATTGTGATATGTCCCTTGTCAGGCCTGTACTGTTGTGTATGTCAAGGTAGATTGGATATATTAAATGCCAGGATCACGTAGCTATGTAGAAACAGCGCCGATGTATTACATGCCATGACAATAACGATGTGTAGGTTAGGGCAGGCTTACTATGTAACCTAACAGGAACATTTCTCTGTATATGTTAACCAGAAAGCTGATTGTGTACTAATAATAGACAACGTATATGATACTACCCACAATGCATACAGACCCAATAAAATAGGTTAACCCAGGCTCGCTATAACATACCTCAGGATCAAAGATCAGGAGACGCTCGCGCGACGAAGTTGTATTCCGTGTCAGACCCATATTATTATCTATGTTAAGGTAGATTTGAAACATTATATACCAGGGTTATATCGCAATGTTTAAACAAGCAGACCAAATGTATTGTATGTCATGACAATAACGAGATGTAGATCAACGCAGGTTTACTATGTTACCTACCAGGCACATCCGTCTGTATATGTTACACCAGAAAACTGACTGTGAACTAGTATGGGCTGTGCTTAGGAAACTACACACAGCACATACAGATCCAATAAAAGGCAGACCTAGCCCATAACTACCAATATAGAGAAGAAAGAAAATTAGGACGCCCCCCACCCTCAACTCCCCCCCCCCCGTCCTACCCTCACCACCCGCCCCTGTGTTCCCCGCCCCCCACCGCCCCAGTAGAACGCTGCCAACCGGCCCTAAGTAACCAACAGAGAAATACGCACCCTTATATACCTCACCAAAATGGTAAAATAACCCGAGCCATACAACCAGCATCAGCGACTTCAACACTCACAACCTGAACGTCTCTTTGGGTGCTCACCCCCCCCCCCCCCCCCTTTTTTTTTTTTTTTTTTTTTTTTTTCTTTCCCTTTCACTACCCACCCCCCTCCCCCATACAAGTAAAACACGACGCAGCCTAAAACCGAAACATGACGCCAGAAAAAGGGAAAGCGCAACACACTAGCAACCTAGGGTCTGGACCCCTCGGTTGCACGCCGGTCACTGGTGCCGGAACCTCCCTAGATGGGCACATCTGCCCAAATGCCGGCCTTCACTAGGTCTGGCAACACAATATTAGGACCTGAAAAGGCCCTAATCCTATCTGCTCTCTATCCGCTGACTCTGTCCCAGCGGATCTTTAACCACCCTCCCTCCCCCTCATTCCCCCCCCCCCCCTTCCTTGGCACCACACAAACAATTACCAAAGAAAATATAAACAAGACACATCCCTACCCCATAAACAAAGCAGCTTCCGAAGTAATACATACCTAGGACATAAAAGCAAGATCCCCTCCGGTGGGAAGGGGGAGATCCCGAGTCCTCAAGCCACAACAAAATCACAATGACATCCACAGCCCCAATAAAAATCTGCTCACTGAATGTTAAGGGGCTCCAAAATAATAGAAAACGGAGACTTGCACTCAACGATATGAAAAAAACAGGGGGAGACATCATATTCCTACAGGAGACCCACTTCACATCACAGGACCCCCCAAATTTATTCAAAAAAATATTCCCGACCTGCTTTTTTGCATCATTTAGTAGTAAGAAGAGGGGTGTGGCTATCCTTATCAGACAAGGCACCCCATTTAATCATGTCAGAACAACAATGGACCCAGAGGGTAGATTCCTAATGGTATATGGCTCCCTAGCGGGCTCGGCAATCGTCCTGATCAATGTATACGCCCCAAACGAGAACCAAACAGAGTTTTTACAAGCTGTTCTCGAGGGTGTTGACCCGGGATATCTGTCATCGATGATAGTGGGAGGAGACTTCAATATGGTCTTAAACCCTACCGAGGACAGATCAACCAACATGGGCCCCCCCCGCAAAACCCACTCCCAGATCAAGGGGAAAAGGTTCAGGGAAATCATGAGCGAATTCTCACTGGTGGATGTCTGGAGAACCCAACATCAGGGCCAGAGAGACTACACATTCTACTCAGCACCTCACCAGACTTACTCCCGAATAGACCACATCTTGACCACCAAAAATGTGATGGCGGCAGCCATAGAATCAGACATTGGCTCAATCACATGGTCAGACCATGCCCCGGTCACCTTGACTCTGTCAGTCCCCTTTGAAAAAACAACAACGTACACCTGGAGACTGAACGACTCACTACTAAATCACCCAGAGATCGAGAGAGAAGTCAGATCCTCACTTAAGGACTATTTCTCCCTCAATATGGGAACAGTCTCCTCTCCAGCAATCCTATGGGAAGCCCATAAGGCAACTATCAGAGGGAAATTTATTTCCATCGCATCCCACAGGAAAAAAGCCCGCCAAGCGCTAATCAAAGAACTCACAGAAAACATAAAAGCAATAGAGCTAGCTCATAAAGCACATCCCTCAAAAAAAATATACAAGTCATTAATAGATGCTAGAACAAAGCTTAGACAAACCCAGCTGGAGGACGTTGAAAAGGCCCTCAAATGGACCAAACAACTATACTATGACAAAGGCAACAAAGCTGACAGACTCTTAGCTAGTAAATTAAGAGGGATACAAAAAAGATCCCAAATAACGGCGATCAAGAGTAGGTCTGGTGAGATTCAATATAGTGAAAGCAAGATTGCAGCGGAATTCACAAGATATTACACAGAACTATACAACTTAAGAGCTAAAAACGGCCGACCTGTACCGATAGCGTCAGAATCTATAACTCAATATTTAAATAAATGCCAACTCCCCTCACTGACGGAGGAGGAAAACACAGTCCTCAATGCTGAGATATCAAAAGAGGAACTGGAAGAGGCGGTCAAATCACTAAAGCTTACTAAGTCTCCTGGCCCTGACGGTTTCACAAATATTTACTATAAAAGGTTCTTGCCAACCCTATCCACGCATCTACTAAAAATATTCAATTATTTTATGGAAGGGAATCAAATCCCCCCAACAATGTCTCTAGCCAATTTGGCTATAATACATAAGGATGGCAGAGACCCGATGCAATGTGGAAGCTACCGTCCAATCTCCCTCCTCAATAGTGATCTCAAACTATATAGCAAAATTTTGGCAAATAGGCTAAACCCAATATTACCGAGGTTAATTAATATCGACCAAGTAGGATTTGTCGCAGGGAGACAAGCCTCAGACAATACCCGAAAAATAATTAATATCATTGACCATGTCCACCTCACAGGCACCAAAGCACTTCTGTTAAGCCTGGACGCAGAGAAGGCGTTCGATAGAATAAACTGGCAATTTTTGGACCAGACTATGCGCAAATTTGGCTTTAAAGACGCATACTTAGAGGGGGTCCGTAGATTATATCAAAACCCGTCAGCCACAGTGAAACTACCAGGGGGCAATAACCACAGATTCGAGATAACAAATGGGACTCGACAGGGATGCCCCCTATCTCCTCTCCTCTTTGCGCTAACGATAGAACCACTAGCATCAGCAATACGACTCAATACGGACATCCAAGGAATAGAAATTGGAAACAGGCAGCATAAAATCTCCCTATTCGCGGATGATGTCATACTAACCCTTTCCAAACCCCAAATCTCCCTACCCAACCTTCAAAAAGAACTCCGGGATTTTGGAAAAATCTCAGGATACAAAATAAACAATGATAAGTCAGAAGCCCTAAATCTAAGTCTGCCAGAGCCAGAGGTGAAACTCCTCAAACTAAACTTCAATTACCGTTGGAGCTCCTCCTGTATCAAATACTTGGGGGTTAAGATATCGAGGAACTACCAATCCCTATACCAACATAACTATCCGACCTTATTCCATAAAATCAAACAAGATTTAGAAAAATGGGGAGGTTATCAAATATCATGGATCGGGAGAATGGTCTCGGTTAAAATGAACATACTCCCTAGATTACTATACTACTTCCAGACTCTCCCGGTCCACATCCCTGGCTCGGAATTAAAAAATATCCAAAAACTAATCTTCCACTTTATTTGGCAAGGTAAAAAACCTAGAGTCCCTAGAACAGTTCTCTTGGCCTCAAGGGGGAGAGGAGGACTGGGAGTCCCAGACATCACAAAATACTACCTAGCCGCCCAACTGCGACAGGTAGTAGTCTGGAACGCAAACCCAAACCAATATTGTTGGCTGGATATTGAAACACAATATGCCGGAACGCCTTCACTGCCGGCTTGCCTTTGGTCCCTGAGCAAGGAGGACATGCAGAATAGCAAATTTAAACTAGGCCCAATGAGACACACATGGGAGACCTGGACGAAAAGCAAACTCAAGTACAAGCTCACAACACCACAATCTCAACTTATACCGATTCACAAAAATCCGAAATTCCCACCTGGCTGTGAGCCCAGACAATTTGACCAATTTCAAACCAAAAACATCAGGGTGATTGCCGACCTCTTGAGCTTCGGGGAGTTCCTGAGCTATCAAAACATACAAGCCAAATATGGAATAATAGGACTGAACGTGTTCAAGTATTTACAAATTCGACACTTTATCCAAACAATATCCCCAACATTGAAATTTCCCCCTCTCACAGGTTTCGAGCGGCTCTGCAGAGAAACAGCTCACCAGAAAGGTCTAATAACACAAATATGCGCGGAGCTAGAGAGGGGCACAGAAGCCCCCACACATGACTATATGCTGCATTGGGCAGCAGAATTGGACATAGTTATAGACCGAGAGGACTGGGAAAGTATTTGGGAAAATGCCTCAGGAACTTCTATATGTACCACAATCAGAGAAAATATTTACAAAATAATGTTCCGCTGGTATCTTACCCCAGCCAGACTAAATCAAATCTACCCCCTGGCATCCGATCTATGCTGGAGAGGCTGCGGTCAAAAGGGGGACATGGCCCACATTTGGTGGACATGTCCGGAAATTCAAAAATACTGGGAAACGACACAAAAATTAATAGAGGAGGTCACAGACCTCACAATACCCATTGAACCGCTGACCTACCTGCTGGCCAGGCCACTAGACTATCTGGACCGGCCAACAGGAAAATTAGTCTCCTTTATTCTTACGGCGGCCAGATGTGCGGTGGCTGCCGCCTGGAAGAAAGTGTCTCCCCCCTCCAAACAAACAATAATAAAAAGGGTGCAAGAAGTAATGGACATGGAGAAATTGTCGGCTTTCCTTAAAAGGTCCTCTACCTCATTCACTAATATTTGGGATCCATGGTACACCCACATGGCGCTCCTAAGACGAAACACCCCTTAACAGATTAGGGACCCAATGGACACCAAGATCCAAACCAGAAATGCCAAGAAGCTAGGGAATAAGACCTTTCCCCATTACACCCTCCCCCCCCCCCCCCCCCACCCCCCCTCTCTTCTCTATCCCCTCTCTGTTTCCATGCTCGCGCCGCCCCGTTGGACCACATATGGTCAGGGAGACGCTGAGCCTTTCCTCTTCTCTTCCCAGTTAAGGAAAAAAAAAAAAAATGTGTATTAGACGGGCTTACTGTTTGTATTATCTATACCCTGTAATGTCATAACTGTCTAATAAAAAAAATTGAAACAAAAAAATATGTTATGGCGGGTAAAAAGTGACAAACCCCCTCCCCTATACAGAAAATAAAAATCACTTGTGAGCACATTCACGTCTCAAACAGGTCTGCAACCTGCTTTTCACCATTCTCTCTTAGCATGCAGTGCTTCTATTGCAGCAAAGGATTCTGGGAAATGACATGCAAATGAGCAGTCATCTTTTGCTTCTTATCCATTTTAACAGAAGCCTATAAGATTTATAATGAATTGGAAAAAAAAACCGTCCTGACATGGTTTACTTGATAGATTTAAACATAAAACCCCTTACTCAATACTCCTATTTTATTTTATTTTTTTAAATTACAAGATGGGGAAACTTGATTGTGCTATTTTCAGCTCTGGTAACCCCGTTCCTAAATACTTTAATTTGGCAGAAATCTGATCACTACCTTTAAAGTGTTATGTAACGATATACAGATGTAACAGACATTATTGCTGGCACATTGTGGCAGTACATACCCAACACACCGCCGGGAGAAGCAGATGTTGTTTTGACTTAGCCACCTTACCAGGGTGTTCAGCAGGTGCAATGGCTGCTACATCTGTTTTGTTTTGCTTGATTTTATGCTTAAAACAATTGAATGATATGCCACTGTTCAGTATTCTCCACTGAACTAATGTGATAGTTGGGCTATATGATTGATTTATATTTGGCTTAAGGCACTTTTCTTATTAATACTATTGTTGTGAACATTCTATGTAGGGCTCCCCATACACTGTAAGCCCTATATAAGAAGACATGTTTGTTTATGGTAACTAACGAGGTATAGACAGGAGTATTGTGGGTGGGTAGTTGGTTATACTAATGAGTGCTCCAAAAAATGTTTTGGGTTGTCATTGTTCTATTTACAAGTTTTAGATTGTTGACATCGAGAGCTACTCAGATTACTTGTTCTGTCTCAGTTGTCTATTACACATGAAATGCTATTGATCTTCTTAACACAGCCCACAATGCAGATGTACTGTACAACATTTTGTATCCATCATCCTTATCACGTAAGTGGTCCAAGACTTCCGGCACAGACAGAAGGAGGAAGAGAATTGCAGTCAACGCCAGGCTGCTGCTGCATGGGGAGCCGGTTGAGCTGCTAGGACAAGTGTTCCAGCTCTTCCGATCCCCCCCCTCCCCCCCACAGCCCACAGAACCATTGAGGGGTGCTCACGAAACCCCGGTTGAAGAGTCAGTGATCTAGGGATTACCTTTCAAAATTCCATTCACATTTAAACTATTTCTGGTAATTCAAAGCAAATACAGTGACGACTACTATGTGGTAATTTATGATTTATCAAGTACAGAAACAACATAAACTGAACTGTTGCACTATATTATTCAAATATCCAGTCACAGACTAAGATCTGCGACTGTTAAATCCAATGCCATAAACCCTGAGATTTGTCCACCCACCTCCATAACCAAACTAGAATGAATACCATGTATTTTTATTAATTTGTTTTATAGGGAGAAAAAGTTTAAAAACTAGCATGATTTTCTGAAACGGAGCTAAGACATGCTGAGCTCCTCCAGGAAGAGATCCCCCACCCTGTATGTTTTCACACGTCTTCTTTTAACTTGTTTAGCTTCAGAACCCAACCCCATGGAGCTGACACCCGAGTAGGGTTGGGGAACGGCAGGGCTACCACCATTCCTTTCTCTCCTTTTGGTAACCACTTCAGTGGTCCTTCGTATCCAGCCAGCTGAACCTGAAATAGAGCAAATAGCCATCAATTTATAAATAAAAAATAAAAGTGTCTGAATATTCTTTGTGTTGCAGGGAGGGATTACACATTGACCACTTTCGCCGTGGACATTTTTTTTAATTTTGTTTTACTCCTTTTAGATTATAAATAATAACATTACATTATTATCTAGTAGTTGCCAAACTCACAAACTTCCAAATAATAATATACTCATTCCTAGAGGAAAGTGACTATACCTTTTTTAGGAGGACTTGTGAGTGAGTTTTAAACAAGCAGGCGTTGCAGACAGCATTGACAATAACACATACATCTGTTCTAATGTTTGTTGTTGTGCAGGGGATGGAAGGCTGTATTATTCGGTGAGACATTCAGGTATGGTCCCACCTGTAAGCACTGCTCTATATTGCAGGAGGAGATTGCTAGGCTGAAGGTTGAATTAGGTCATTTTTGTGTATCCTCTTGCCTCACACAGGCACCACCTGAGAGGCTGCCCAGGACAGGGCAGTATGGACCACTGTGGGCTCGGCAGGGTTGTGAGGGTTGTAAACAACAGGAACATCCTGCTATACGGCTATATAAAATAGATGTCCTGCATCGATCTTGGAGAGGAGCCAGGATACTCAGCGAGCATTTCAGATGCATCATTCGCAAGTATTTCAACTAGTAGGAGGTGGCAGTGAAATGAGTCAGAAAACAAATCCAATGGCCCCCTCCTGCAAGAGGTAGTGGTTAGTTGGGAAATTACAACAGGAAACCTATCCTGGGGAACAGAAGACAGCTTAAATAGGAAAAAGATAAACACCGGCAGAAGTTGATGTACAGGAAGAATTAGAAAAGTAGTAACAAAACCCTTTTTGGCAATGTGTACAAATGCTCGTAGTTTGGGAAATAAATTCCCAGAACTAATTGCTATAACAAGAGATGACTTGTGGCTATTACTGAGACCTGGTGCAATGAAAATCAGGACTGGGACATAGCTATACCAGGTTACACAATATTTAGAAAGTACAGGGGAGGAAGGAAGGGAGAAAGAGGAGTTGAAGAATCTAGAATACTGATTTTCAACCGGGGTTTTGTGGCCACCAGGAGGGGGAGAGCTGGGACAACTCTCACAGCTGTCCCAGGCACAGCAGAGCAGCCGCACCCCCACACAGCAGTGACCCTGCGGATTCCAAGCTCAGCAGCCACCCAGTCACTGTGATCCTCTCACTGCTCCTGTCGGCGCCGGAAGTTGCGTTCAACTCTCCGACTAACAGGAGGAAGGAGCTGCGGATCGGCGCAGCACCACAGGCCCCAAGGTAAGAGCGAGAGGGAGCGTAGTGGGATGTGTGATAGAGGGACGGAGAGCATAAGAGGGGAAGGAGAGAGAGGGGGAGAAGAGAGAGCGTGAGAGGAGAAGAGAGAGAGAGTGTGTGTGTGTGTTTGTGTAAGAGAGATGGAGCGTAAGGGAAAGAGGGAGTGTGAGGGGGAGGGACAAGACACAAAAGAGAGGGGGGTGGGATGGGACATGAGACGGGACGAGAGGGTTGGAGTTCCCCAGAATTTCACAATCAAAGTCTAGGGTTCATCAACCAAAAAAAGTTGAAAAAACACTGACCTAGAGGCTGCTGCGCTTCAGGATAAGATACTGGAATAAAGACTGAGTCACGTTGGGTAACCATAAAAACTATTGAGAACATCGTCATTCATATTGGGGTAATCTACAGACCTTCAGGAGAAGAGCATGAATTGAATGAGGGCAATCCCTACGGTGGCAATAAAATGAGATGATCATTATGGGAGATTTCAATCTGCCATACTGGCGTGTGTCTTTTGCAGGTTCAATCAGAAGCAAGGGACATCCTGGATTGCTTGCAAGGGGCATCTCTCAAGCAACTGGTGAGAGCCAACTTCACAATAAAGCAATCCTGGACTTAATACATGTGTCCTACTATGGGCAGGAGACCATCTATTATACACTGCACATGGTGCGGCCAACTCCAGTCCTCAAGAGTTAAGGTTTTCTTGGTTTTTTTTCTTTTGTACCGTTTAAAAATTGAGCTTTTGTTCCTAAATAGAACAGACTATTTAGTGTTACATCTACTAAAAAAAATGTATTAAATTAAAATTAAAAAGGACAAGCCATCATATGGCTGAGTAATTTCACTTTATATGATCTCCATTGTATATGGCTAAGCTGACTGACCAGCATCTGAACAGGACATTTCACTTTAGAGTATATTGTGGGGACACTCAAGCATCACATTTTCTGAGCGCTCTCACCTCCGTTTCCCCAATGGTAGCGCATGGCTCTCCAAGGGACTATTTCAAAAATTATGTGGCCAATTCAAAAATATGGCATACACAGCTTTTTCTTCAGGTCTACTTGTATACCTGTTGATGACATTGTATGTTACCAAACAGATTGTGAAAAGAAAGTGTTCTTCAAGCAAGAGACTCACCTTAAACATTACAGCTTAATTATGGTTATAATTATGATTAGTTTATTATGATATTTTCACATTGTATTATATTCAACACATGTATATATAGATATACAAATCGACATCAGTAATAAACATATCTATATCTACAGATGCAGCGGCTGTTATTGAAACAAATCAAGGCACCATTTTCGTGTGCGCTGCTGTACTCTACACGGCATTAACACCGCTAATCGCCCCAGGCACACGTGTTTATCGCGGTTTGCTTTGTTTGAATTTCATGGATTGTGTGCAATTAAATGCAATGAAATGAATGAATTATAATGTGTACAGTACTGTGCTACTGTGTCAATTTCAGGTGTTTAAAAGCCAGAACACTAAAATGACATTTTCTGCACTCGCCTGCACTCGCGTCTTAAGGCGGTGCGGTTGGAAGAAATCCCGCGCCATGATATGGGTATTCCAAGGTATACACCGCGTGAAGTGTTTCAATAAAGGCCGCTGCATCTGTACACACACACACACACACACACACACACACACACACACACACACGTTTATGTGCACGAACACACACACACACATAAACACCAGAGAGACTAATTTAAAATATTTATATGAAGTAAAACTGGAATTTGCCTCATAGTATTGAGTAAACGATGTACCCCACTGGGGAGTGGCATGTTCCCTAAATCATTAATAATCAGTTTGGGGTAACTCCACATAAATCTTTGCAAGCGGATCTCATGGTGAGGTCCAGAGGCGTAACTATAGCCCGGGAAGCGCCCAGGGGCCCGCGCTCTTGGGGGGCCCACTCTTCCCCCCCCACCCCCCCGTGTTGGCAGCAGGAAATTACTTCCTCTGCAGATGGGAGGGTCAGGGGGCAGCACCCTGAGATACAGCAGGAAGGACAGAGGGGAAATCCCTTAGGCAACGCTTATAGTGCCGGCGACGTCAGGCTACGGTCGTTGGAAACATTAAATTGAGATGACTTCCAGTGATCACGATCAAACCGTCGCGCCACGCTTACTTTAAGCTCACGCGACGGCGGCAATGCATTTGTTTTGACGCAACGTCACATCGCTGGCACTATAAGCGCAGCCTTAGGCTAAGGCCCCACTCCCTCAGTCAGCGCGTCCGCACTGCAGACAGGTGGGCGCTGACATACACAGACCGCGATATGCGGTCTGTAGGGAGCCGGAGCGGGAGGTGGGCGGGAGCGGGAGGCTTGAGCGGGAGGGGGGGCGTGGCTTGAGCGGAGGGACCCGCTACTCCCCCCCCCTCCCTCCACGGGCTTGGGCTGGAGCTGCCGATGGAAGGTAATCAAAAACACACACACGCTGCTTTCCCTCCACACTCCTCCCCGCTCCCCAAAGCCTCCCCTCCTCCCGAAGCCTCCTCTCCTCCCGAAGCCTCCTCTCCTCATTGGCTCACAGCCACACCACGTGACGCGTCGACGCTAGGGATTACAGTTCTCTTGAATCCCCTAGCGGCTGACGCGTCACAGCGTTTAGTGAGCTGTGCAGCCAGGGGGGACCAGGACCGGCTCGGGAGGATTCCCCTGCTGGTGGGGAACTCGCGTGGCCGCCCGCGCCACCGAGCGCAGCGGGTCCCAGGCCTTACTCTGCAGAGCTTCCATAGGTGGGCGGGGCCTCAAGTAGGGCAGTGTAGGGCTGGAGCTGCAGCTTGAGAGACAGGCTGGGAAAGGTGAGAGGGAGGAAAGGGTTAAATGAGAAAGAGAGGTGGGGAGAGAGAGAGAGGGGAAGAGAGAGGGGGAGAGAGAGAGAATAAAAAGAGAAAAAAAGAGAAAAAGATGCTGGAAAAAGAAACTTCAGGCTGTTAGAGTGAGGATGACAGCGGAAAATATATGGGGATTAAATAAAAGAGAATGGCATGTGAGAGAGAAGAGGGAGGAAAAAGACATGAGCGGGAAATAAGATAAATACATGAGGGGAGAACAGAGAGAATGATATGAGCAGTGTAAGAACAGAGAGTTGGTGATGGTGAGAGAAAGTAATGCTGAGGGATGGAGAGACATGCTCGGAGGGCGGGAGAGAGAGACATGACGAGTGGGGAGAGGAGAAACATGATGTGGGGGGAGGAGATAAAGATTCTGTGTGCAAAGGAGAGATAAATATGTGCGGGGGGGGGAATGGAGACATGCTGGGGGGGAGAGGAGTGAGACATGCTGGAGGGGAGAGGAGTGAGACATGCTGGGGGGAACAGAGAGACAGATGCTGGGGGGGAGAGTGAGACATGCTGGGGGGGAGAGGAGTGACACATGCTGGGGGAGAGAAGGGAGACATGCTGGGGGGGAGAGGAGTGAGACATGCTGGAGGGGAGAGGAGTGAGACATGCTGGGGGGGAGAGGAGTGAGACATGCTGGGGGGGGAGAGGAGTGAGACATGCTGGAGGGGAGAGGAGTGAGACATGCTGGGGGGGAGAGGAGTGAGACATGCTGAAGGGGAGAGGAGTGAGACATGCTGGGGGGAACAGAGAGACAGATGCTGGGGGGGAGAGTGAGACATGCTGGGGGGGAGGAGTGAGACATGCTGGAGGGGAGAGGAGTGAGACATGCTGGGGGGGGGAGAGGAGTGAGACATGCTGGGGGGGAGAGAAGGGAGACATGCTGGGGGAGAGAAGGGAGACATGCTGGGGGGGAGAGGAGTGAGACATGCTGGAGGGGAGAGGAGTGAGACATGCTGGGGGGGAGAGGAGTGAGACATGCTGGGGGGGGGAGAGGAGTGAGACATGCTGGAGGGGAGAGGAGTGAGACATGCTGGGGGGGAGAGGAGTGAGACATGCTGGGGGGGGAGGAGTGAGACATGCTGGAGGGGAGAGGAGTGAGACATGCTGGGGGGGGGAGAGGAGTGAGACATGCTGGGGGGAGAGAAGGGAGACATGCTGGGGGGAGAGGAGTGAGACATGCTGGGGGGGAGAGGAGTGAGACATGCTGGGGGGGAGAGGAGTGAGACATGCTGGGGGGGAGAGGAGTGAGACATGCTGGGGGGGAGAGGAGTGAGACATGCTGGGGGGAGAGGAGTAAGACATGCTGGGGGGGAGAGGAGTGAGACATGCTGGGGGGGAGAGGAGTGAGACATGCTGGGGGGGAGAGGAGTGAGACATGCTGGGGGGTAGAGGAGTGAGACATGCTGGGGGTTGAGGAGTGAGACATGCTGGGGGGGAGAGGAGTGAGACATGCTGGGGGGAAGAGGAGTGAGACATGCTGGGGGGAGAGGAGTGAGACATGCTGGGGGGGGAGAGTGAGACATGCTGGGGGGGAGAGGAGTGAGACATGCTGGGGGGGAGAGGAGTGAGACATGCTGGGGGGGAGAGTGAGACATGCTGGGGGGAGAGGAGTGAGATGCTGGGGGGGGAGAGGAGTGAGACATGCTGGGGGGAAGAGTGAGACATGCTGGGGGGAGAGGAGTGAGACATGCTGGGGGGGAGAGGAGTGAGACATGCTGGGGGGGAGAGGAGTGAGACATGCTGGGGGGAGAGGAGTGAGACATGCTGGGGGGGAGAGAAGGGAGACATGCTGGGGGGGGAGAGTGAGACATGCTGGGGGGGGAGGGAGAGTGAGACATGCTGGGGGGGAGAGGAGTGAGACATGCTGGGGGGGAGAGGAGTGAGACATGCTGGGGGGGAGAGGAGTGAGACATGCTGGGGGGGAGAGGAGTGAGACATGCTGGGGGGGAGAGGAGTGAGACATGCTGGGGGAGAGAGGAGTGAGACATGCTGGGGGGGAGAGAAGGGAGACATGCTGGGGGGAGAGGAGTGAGACATGCTGGGGGGGAGAGAAGGGAGACATGCTGGGGGGAGAGGAGTGAGACATGCTGGGGGGGAGAGGAGTGAGACATGCTGGTAGGGAGAGGAGTGAGACATGCTGGAGGGGAGAGGAGTGAGACATGCTGGAGGGGAGAGGAGTGAGACATGCTGGAGGGGAGAGGAGTGAGACACGCTGGAGGGGAGAGGAGTGAGACATGCTGGGGGGGAGAGGAGTGAGACATGCTGGAGGGGAGAGGAGTGAGACATGCTGGGGGGAGAGGAGTGAGACATGCTGGGGGGAGAGGAGTGAGACATGCTGGGGGGGGAGAGAAGGGAGACATGCTGGGGGGGAGAGGAGTGAGACATGCTGGGGGGAAGAGGAGTGAGACATGCTGGGGGGAGAGGAGTGAGACATGCTGGGTGGGAGAGGAGTGAGACATGCTGGGGGGGAGAGGAGTGAGACATGCTGGGGGGGAGAGGAGTGAGACATGCTGGGGAGAGAGGAGTGAGACATGCTGGACGGGAGAGGAGTGAGACATGCTGGACGGGAGAGGAGTGAGACATGCTGGGTGGGAGAGGAGTGAGACATGCTGGGGGGGAGAGGAGTGAGACATGCTGGGGGGGAGAGGAGTGAGACATGCTGAAGGGGAGAGGAGTGAGACATGCTGGGGGGGAGAGAAGGGAGACATGCTGGGGGGGAGAGAAGGGAGACATGCTGGGGGGAGAGGAGTGAGACATGCTGGGGGGAGAGGAGTGAGACATGCTGGGGGGGAGAGGAGTGAGACATGCTGGGGGGGAGAGGAGTGAGACATGCTGAAGGGGAGAGGAGTGAGACATGCTGGGGGGGAGAGGAGTGAGACATGCTGGGGGGAGAGGGGTGAGACATGCTGGGGGGGAGAGGAGTGAGAGATGCTGGGGGGGAGAGGAGTGAGACATGCTGGGGGGGAGAGGAGTGAGACATACTGGGGGGGAGAGGAGTGAGACATGCTGGGGGGGAGAGGAGTGAGACATGCTGGGGGGGAGAGGAGTGAGAGATGCTGGGGGGGAGAGGAGTGAGACATGCTGGGGGAGAGGAGTGAGACATGCTGGGGGGGAGAGGAGTGAGACATGCTGGGGGGGAGAGGAGTGAGACATGCTGGGGGGAAGAGGAGTGAGAGATGCTGGGGGGGAGAGGAGTGAGACATGCTGGGGGAGAGGAGTGAGACATGCTGGGGGGTAGGGGAGACATGCTGGGGGGGAGAGGAGTGAGACATGCTGGAGGGGAGAGGAGTGAGACATGCTGGGGGGGAGAGGAGTGAGACATGCTGGGGGGGAGAGGAGTGAGACATGCTGGGGGGAGAGGAGTGAGACATGCTGGGGGGAGAGGAGTGAGACATGCTGGGGGGGAGAGGAGAGAGATATTGGGGGGACACGAGAGAGACATGCTGTGGAGTGGAGGAGAGAGGCATACTGTGGGGAGAGGAAAGAGATGCTGGGGAAGGGAGAGGAGAGAAAGATGAGGAGAAGGAGGAGGAGGGGGACAGGATGATGAGGAGGGGGAGAGATGATGATGAGGGGGAGAGATGATGAGGAGGAGGGCTGATGAGAGAGAGGATCAGGGACAGGATGGGGGAGGGAGAAAAAAAATCGCAATCAGAATGAATATTAATGGGGCCCAGAATTTGTTTTTGCCCGGGGGCCCTCGCATGTCTAGCTACACCACTGGTGGTCACTTATGACCTTAAGCTTAGATTCTTGCAACCTTGTATATAAATGATCAATCTTTCCGTTTTGCAGCTGGTGGGGAATGCATTAACTCTTTAAAGTAAAGCTCTGCAGCTGTTTTGTTGGGTATACTTGTATAACAGGGGTTCTCAAACTTGATTCCATGGACCACTGGTGCTCTCAAAAATAACTTCTGGCAGCTCTCTCCTGCAGTCTGTGGCATTTAGATCACCCACGATGTGGGATCTTTAGATCCAGGATTAGTATTGTTGAACAATATAAATCGTGCAGGCATAAAAATAGAGAGATAAACAGTCCTACAGTATATGTAAGCGTGATTACAAACCATTTGAAGTGGTCTGCGACATGGAAAAGTTTGAGAACCCCTACTTTAAAATGTACACTATTTTTTTCTGCAGAATTAGGCCTGGAAGCCCTGATTAAGGAGTTGTGATGGCTCGATGCAAATTCTGTTTGCTCTTTTTTTTTTTTTTGTTCTTATAAACGTTTTTGGGATTTATTATGAAAATAAAAAGATTCTGAAAACCCCATAAATTAAAACATGCAAGTAATAAAACAAATCAATAGTCAATATATATTAATAATAGTATATTTATAGCAATGCAAATCACAGGATTAGTGTGTGATTAAAAAGAGCCAGTGAATAAAACTGTCTGTACTAAAAAGAGGCCAGAGAAATATCCATATTGAAAACTGCATAAAAAATAAAAACTTTGCCTATCCTTGCTGCCCAAGACATAGATCCCCGCAGTAGATCCTATTCATAATAAAAAGCAAAATAAAGTCTCTTGGGTATGAATAGGATATGGGAAATAAAATTAACAAGAGAGAGGAATGAAGGGAACCACTATAGCGTAGTATATATAATACAGTATGGTCAATCACAGTGGGAGATTTTAGGTTCCAATATATTGCACTTGCACAAATCTCTCTTGTAGTCAGGCATATGACTGGTTCTAATAGAGGACGGTCTGGGAACCTCCAACCTGAATAACAACACATTTCGAGGCATTTAACCAAGGCTCATGCTACTGAATGGGCTGTACGTGCCTTACGGTGGCTTAGCATCCCTCAGTAACGTTGGCCCTCACTGCTTTACAGTGTGGTAGCAGGTTCTACTCTTACCAAACTCCTTGAGTCACAGAGTCGTTTTGTGCTCTCCAAGGCTTGGTGCTATAAATGGCTTCCCCGTTGATTTGAAGCCACTGCCCCATCTGCTTCAGGCGTTCTTCAAAAATGACAGGGATTCGGCCATCAGAGGTGGGGCCAATGTTCAGCAGCAGATTCCCTCCACACGACACGGTTTCCACCAGCTCCTGCAAAGTGCGAATATCCAATTGATTACAGATGGGTGTAGCCATGTAAAATGTTCACTGGGGATTGTTGTATTACTCACATTATCATACTACTCTCTGTTTACAAATGACTCGCATGTAACAGGTTTGTCTTTCCTCAAATCCGGTATTGCACTGGAGGCCACATTTACTATGCAGCGCTATACCACGAGACCCCATATTGCTTGGAAGGGGTCTTACTGCATAGCACTGCTTGGTAAATACGGTACTTAATCTCTTTGCACTAGTTTTAACAGAATATTTTATCATATTCTATGGCTTTTATATTCTTTCCTTTCAATGGCCACAGCTGGCTTCCCGATTCCAGTAGTGTAGAGGAGCTATGGGTATCATCAAATCATTACAATGTGTCAAATTCAATAATCAGAGCATAAATCATGCTCGTCAGATGTGGCACTAAATAAAATCTTTTACATTGGTTTCCACTGTGCAGGGTATTGCTTAGCCCTTATAGCAGGGCTCTCCAATCCACTTTCAGACCACTGGTCCCTTCCTGCTGAGCTGTGAATCAGAGAGGAAGAGAAGGAAAGAGAATGCCAGGTCCTTTTCTGAGATCCAGGCAAAGTGCCCCTGGTGTCTGCATCCAGAACAGATTCTATCGTGTAAATAGATCTGGTGAGTTTAGAGACATTTGTGTTAAGCTGTATATGGTTCCAATATTTGTAGCAATATTTCCACTGTTTAATGTCAGACTGCATACAGAAGGAAATAATCAATTAGGTGATGGAAATAAACGGCTCAATTTTTTCATGCACAGGAGTACCAATACTTAAACCTCACTGGCAATCAATGCATTAAAAAAAAAAGGAAACAAACTTGTTTAACATTAAAGACCATTCTTGCACACTTAGGTATACGTGTACTAAATAGTGTCCTACTTTAGCCATTTAGTGAATAAAGGCAGAATATTTGATTTTGGCATTGGCAGTTATTAGCACGTATCCAACTATATTTCTAGACCTAAGAGCAAATCCTCTCGCAGAATCCGTTTTCACTAGTACATTCTGCCTACAGGTTTGATTGCCACAATTATTATTTTATTTAATTTTTTACCACTAGTGACTTTTCGATTTGGTTATCACCCAAATGTTCCAGTACTAGCGCACATGACTGAAAAGCTCACCATTAAAACACACCTACTTTAGAAGGTGTTTTTGCATGAACTTTCTGTTAAGGATACAACTAATGTACAGTAAGTAGCACAAATATATGTATGATGTAGCAAGCGTTATTACCACCTTTAATGCGCAATAACACATGAAATAATGCAGTAAATATTGTGCGTGCCAACGCGTTGCCATTAATTTCCACGTTGTGCGCGGTAAATCTTGCGGTCATAACAAGGAAGCATTAATGCGTCATGTTAAGGGGAGTAATGCCTGCTTCTTCCGTATATGCACTTTTTCATGCAATGTAAACATATTTATATTTGTCTGTTCCATTAGAACAGGGGTGTGCAAACTGTGGGGTGCGGCGCTTACAGTGCGCTCTTCCCCAAAGCATTTGAATGAAATGCCGGGGAGCGTGCGCAAGGCCTCTGTAACTCGCTTATCTGGTCTCCGTCGGCTTCTGGCAACGCGTCACCATGGCAACACGTCGTCAAATGACAACGCGTGGTCACATGATGTAACACGACGTCGCATAAAGTCATGATGTCAGAAAACGCCAGCTAGCAGGTAAGGAGGGGGGCGCAGGCAGGGGGGCGCAGACTAAAAAGTTTGCGCACCCCTGCATTAGAAGACAGTGAGCATTCAAAATCTCCCCACTAGCAGAGAATTACTCATTTATTTGGACATCATTAGAACAGCAGCAAGAGGAATACCAATTACAGACTTCATGTCTCCGAAGCAGCGGGTGGAAAAGCTTAAGGCCGCAGCTCCAGAGATTGCTGCCGCGACATCGCTGCAGAAAGTCTTTCATTCCAGATCTAATCCCACGCAGCGATAATCCTCCTGTGCCGTGGCCGCCGCAGTCACACAGACTTGTGCGTTCAGTCATGCACTTTTTCCCCATTTACTAATGATAGTCAACGACACGCTTACCTGTACTAGTTGCTCAATAGTGAGCAGCTCAGAGATCAGAGCGTTCCTCCGATATCCCCAGGAAGACTTGTCAATGGTCATGCAGTTCTCCCACTTGTGGGGTAAAAGGTGTCCGGGGTTGTAGCGGTCAGTGCACGTGTAAAACCCGCCGTGCTTGCATATGCAGCCGGTGCCCCAGCGGTCATTGGTCACCACAGTATCTCGAACAGGGCTAAAATCCACACGTTAGAAAAGAACAAGTCAAAAAAAAACCTTCTGCGGAGATAAAAGGTCAATATTGTACCTCAAAACAAGTCTATTGTAAATATAAAAAAAGGACGTGGATCAAATGGGGTCTGAGGTTTCATAGCAGAGAGGTGCACCAAGTGAACATTATCTACCCACAAGACCTATGTTTCTATGTTCCTTAAACAGTAATGTTGAAGTAAGAATGAATGTTGCATTGTTGCATGCAGTTACATTTGTGTCTGAGGTTAACCCTGTATAACCTGACGACAGGCAATTATTGTTGTTCGGAATATACAGTGTAGTTGAAAGAATTCCATGTATATAAAGATACCAATTTTAAGGCAAATATCCAACCTGTAATCCTGTGCCAATCACATATAGGGGAACCAATATCTACTAGAGGAACTGAAGAACAGAGATGTACAATGGATTTGAGCACTCCGTACATTTGATTAATTATATACATTTGTGGCAGCTAATGGTTTTAGATTATATGTTATTCTATTAGCAAAATTGCTGGTGTATTCCATAATTGCAGCAAAAGCACGAACCTTATGAAAATTAGCCTCTATTTTATAATGAACATAGATTAATATAGTGTGTATAATTATCGCAGTCTTGGTGCAGCCATTGTTCCTAGATTTTTGTTAATGATCTGCTGTAGATTTTGCCGTCATATATTCAGCGTAACCACTAGAAGCTAGGAGCCCGCACTCAAAAAGATCAAAACCAAATCAAAATAAGAATACGTCAGTTACTAAATATTACCAGCGTTACCCACCCTTATCACCAGCGTTACCCACCCTTATTACCAGCGTTACCCACCCTTATTATCTGCCGCTTTCCCCGCGCCCTTTCTTTCCAAAGTTTTTGGCGAGTGCTCCTAAGAGATTAGATAAGGACCTTAGATAACTATCTCTTAACATTTTTCATTATTGCATGTGTCATTTTGCCACCACTCCATTTTCATGTTCCTGAGGTCTGATTTCTGTACCTGTTTTGGTGTTACACCTATCTGAAAAGTAGCATGCACTGTGCAATATTTAGTAACTGACTTAGTTATTTTGATTTGGTTTTCCTCTTTGAGTGCGGGCTCCCACCTTCTAGTGTTTATCTCTTTGTTTAGTAGGAGTGCTGATTCGTACCACTTTTTACATGCATAATTATTCATCGTCCATGGATCATTATCTCAAGCACATTTTTCTTGCTGCTAGAAATCTGTGCATCACCTGTCCTTGATTCTCAAAGAGTCTGGGAAGAATGAATGCCAACTAAAGTCCAAGTCCCAACAGGATATCTCAATAGAGGTTTCTTGCAGGAAATTGCATATTCTCTAGCTTTTTTTATTCTAATCACACAAACACTGTTACATTCTCCAGCGGTTTTCAACAGAAGATAAATGTTGTTATTTTAAGGCCTCTTAAATCCTTCATAATTTAATTCATATCCCTGCAAATTTGAAATCATTGCCGCATTCCTTGTCATTTATGTATGGTCGCTTATCTAGTCCTTAATGAAAGGCTAACCATAACCCCGTTGAATGTACCATTGTGTTTTTTTATAATTAAGCTTGTGGGCATACATTACATTTTGAAAACTACTAAATACATCTTACAATTGATAAAAATACCCAGTTGTAACAGAAATCAAATACACATTTTTAGACTTAATTTTAGCCTAATGAATCTACCAATCATACCGTTCTTGTGGTCCTAAGTTGCACCTCTCCTTTAAAAAAAAGTCTCTATGTTGAGTATACAGACCCAATATTTGAAGGGAATAAAGTTCAGAATTGTAGTTGCTGACTCGATATGCGCCAGGATCAAACACCACGCAAATAGATATGAAGAAATGTGATTATCCGTCTCATACAAAAAAAAAAGAAAAATTAGCCAGACACTGGGCTTTACCTTATCTTGGTGAATTTGTTCCACTGAGACATTTAATAGCACAATAATACAATGTTTTGGGGGTCAGTACCCCTTCATCTGGTATAACTGTGATCACCATGTGTCCCTGATTAAGGGGTACTGACCCATTTCTTCTTCTCCTTTAAACCATTACACATTTTGTTCGGCAAAGCGCTATGTACATTAATGGCGCTATATAAAGACATACAGTACATACATACATGCATACATACATACATACATAGCAAAGTGCAAAGAACAAGTAACCTGCCTTTCATTGTAAAGCCAGGCTAAGAAGCCAGTGCTGTTCCAATAGGTATATGGGGCAACACCATCTCCGTCGGACCAAAGGATTTCTGGCTCATATTTTTTCACAATTTCATACAGCTCAGGCAAGGACTTGGTGTCTGGAAATTGACTTGTCTGGAAAGAATTGGCTTTATCAGAGAGAAAGAGGGGGTTGAACCATTCAAAGAGAGAGTGGTAAAGCCCAAAGTGCAAGTCAGTGTTATTCCTGATGGCTACAGCCAGCTCGCCGACCAGATCACGTTTGGACCCCACATCCACTGAATTCCAGTTCCACGAGTATTTGGACCCCCACAAAGTGTAACCTTGAAAGCAAAGAATGAGTTAGTACAGTATTTTAAAGAGACACACACTCCTTACAAAAAACACATGTGCTGTAAACTATGCAAACTTATAAAAAAATTCCATTCATTGGTGCCAGTCAACTGTGACAGTACTGTACTTAGTGGTAATTCCTTTTCATTTATCAAGGACATGAGAAATCTCGATAGCAACCACCAAATTTTTTTTTCGCGATAGCTGGCTTATCTACTCAATCACTTTTAAAAGTAAAATATTAACTTTTTTTTTTATTTCCTGTGGAATTCCTTACATTATTCAGATAGGTACAGTATTGCCTCCTAATTACTGTCCAAAAGAGCAAAGGAAATGCGAGTATATGGAGAACTGGTCTGCAGATGGACGATCCCACAAATGGGTGGAAGAAAGCTACATTTTAGGTAGCCTAGAAGTGTTACTAAAAAGCATATACGCATTTAAGAAGCGGTATACAAAGTTATGCTACAAGTGTGAGGAATATTAGAGAATGCAGAGTATTCAGACTCCTCACTAAACTCAGAGTGGTCCAAGGCAGTCGTCAAGGGCCACCAACAGACCAGAGTTTCTAAGCAATATACGCATACAGTAAGCAGGCTGCCATTGTCAGAATAAATGTGATGGTTTTTGGTGCAATCTTGAAAACCTGGCCAGTGGTGGAATTTGTTTGTGAATAAATGTTTGTGATACAAAAGGGAATGCAGACACTCAGGACTGAGGCAAAATTAGGGTACTTAGCTGCTGGTGCTCTGTTTCTAAAGGAGTCCAAGTGTCCCAATGGATGCAGAGGTGAGCAGAGAGAGACACAGGCACACGGTGCCAAAAATAGACCAACGATTCGGCAGTATCACACTGCCTTTGTCAAGGTGAGAGTGCCTGTGTCCTTCTCACTGCTCACCTAAATGTTTGTGTTCTTACAACTAGCGCAGAAGCACAAAAGAGAAGAGGGAGGAAGACATGTTTGTGTATGCTATTCAGTAGCTTCATTGTTTCCTCTCATAAGCCTCATACAACTCAACAAATATCAACTAATCAGCTGTCTCAGTGTGTGCTTTACCTTCATGATGCTTTGAAGTTAGGACAACGTACTTGGCCCCAGAAGCCACCAGAGTTTTCGCCCAGTGCATGGGATCATAGAACTCAGCTGTGAACTGCGGTCCGAAGTCTTCATATCGAAAGCCGGGGGGGTAGTTCTTGGACATAAAATCTACAAAGGGCTGTAATTTGCTCCCCTGCCAATACCACCTAAAATACAACATCAGGTAAGCGTGAAATACAAAATTAATGATTGTTTTAGCAGTGTATGTGTGTATGTATGTGTGTATAAGTGTATGTGTGTATGTATGTGTGTATAAGTGTATATGTGTATGTGTGTATTTATACTACTTTAGATGCATGCCCCTTTTAATTTGTGGGAAAGCACATATCCATATTAGGGAACAAGCTTACGTCCATGTTAGGGGAGATCTGTGAATTGAGCTTAGTTTGCCTAACAGAGAGATGGCTTCACAGCCCAATGAACAGTCTTGGCCCTGGAGTCACCAAAGCATGATCAGCTCTATCCAATGGATCACCCTTTAATGGCTCCGGTGCTTAGTGGGCAATTGCACTACATAATTTTTCTACTCCGGCTCGTGTTGACAGAAATAGTTACTAAACTAAACAGAGCAAAATTCATGAACAGAGGCTAGGTAAGAATTTTAGCCATCCCTATTAACACTGATGTGGTCCACAATAGGGAAAAGTTTGAGAACTCACAGTTTAGTAACTTTGAGCCTTAGGGCCGAAGTGGCCAATCGGGTCATTTACGGACGAAATTCCACATGCACTTCAATGGTGAATTTCATTCGGCAAAATTGGCGGATATAAAATAAGTGCTTACTCTACACAGTTAAACACTTTTACAGAATGAAGCAGGTAAGAACCATTCATGTCAATTCTCCCTTCTTACTGGGAAGCCATACAACTTGATTTTGGCATCAATTCCTTATTGTCTAAACCCCCTCGGCTAATTTGTTCACATTTCAAATATTTTAATTAAAGTAGGTAGAAAGAGAAAAAACGGAGCACTATATCCATCAGCAAAAAAGACCACCAGGAGAGCGTTCCCATACTATAAAAGCTAATTTAATGGATCCAGGGTTAATACAACACACACCAACGCGTTGTATTAACGCTCTCCTGGTGGTCTTTTTTGCTGATGGATATAGTGCTCCGTTTTTTCTCTTTCTACCTACTTTGATGCTTATCTACCAACGGAAGCACACTCAACCCTGGGTCTCTGGATTTAATGGACTCATCACTCATCATGGACAAAGAATCCCAAGTGAGTCTGTTCCAGTTTGATCGTTGATTTATACTGTTATACAAATAGGATGTTATAATCTATTGGACACCGGCAGGTGTAAATGACCTTATCCTTACTGCTTTGCATTGTGGGATCATTTTTTACCAGGTTACATCCTTTTGGACATTCAATATTCAAACGGTTGTTTTTCCCAGTATTATCATTTGCTACCACAGTTCCTCTTTTAGAGCATCAAACAACACGCCTTTCCAAATATTTTAATTGGCATTCCTTTCATCCATTTATCCTTACCAAAGCTTCTAAAAGGCTGATACATGCTCCTACTGTCATTCCAGTATTCAAAGTACATTCTCATTGCAACATTTTCTAGTTCTTGCATTTTTTTAGCAGACACATTTCATGTCAGAAATACCTGGCATGCTGTCAGGGTTCTGCTCGCCACAAACCAGGACCGGACCGCGAGGCCGAGGTGGGGTTGTAAAAGCACCGACCTGAGACCGCGCAGGCTGATCCGGGTTGCGCAGTTCGTAGTCGTATGTCGCAGGATCAGGATTGGAGAAGACAGCGTCGTCGTTGTACAAGCCAGGGTCAGAACAGGAGACGTCAGGATAAACATTGTCCATGCAGGAGTTTGGCAACAAGGAGATAGGAGAGACCCGCTTCAGCTTAGGAGCGCGGGGTTGGCCTTTGCGCGAGCGACGACCATGGCCCATGGTGCTGGTCACAGGAGATGGTAGGCAGACCAGAATGGCACACCGTCTTGCTGTACGGGTGCACCAGTGCTACAACGCAAAAGTCCTGAGCGGGCAAGGGAATCCACTGTTTCAGCGCAGGAACCAGGACACGGCCTCTCTATATTAGGGAAAGAGTAGGCCCCAGGAACCAGGAAGCTGTAGATACAGGGAAACCTCCGCTTCAGTGCAGGAATCCAGGAGACTGCAGAACGCAGGGACGAACCTCTACTTAGTGCAGGAATCCAGGAGGCTGAAGGACGCAGGGACGAAACCTCTGCTTCAGCACAGGGGAACAGAAGCTGAAGGACGCAGGGAATACCTCCGTATCAGCACAAGGAAACAAGCGGCTTGAAGGGAGCTGAAGGATGCAGGACGTAACCTGGAATCAGCATGGGAGAACAAGCGGCTTGAAGGAAGCTGAAGGACGCAGGGCGTGACCTGGTATCAGCAAAGGGGAACAAGCGAGAGCTTGTGGCAAAACAGATGACATCCAGTTAGGACTATGCTCGGCAAGGAGCATTATGGGCAAGCAATACTTAAAGGCCAGCGGGCCAATCCCCGGCGGGGGTGTGAAGGTACTGCCCCTAATGAGTGAATGCAAGTATAGTTTGCAATGAAAGGCTGCACAGCTGCAATAGATACCAGAGGGAGTGTGTATTGCTTTGGTGAGTGAATCCAGGCTGCAGCAAACATCAGGAGAGGTGCTCCAGGACTGCACAAGTCTGCAAGGTAAAGCAACCAGTAAACCGCGGAGCGGATTCCTTACAGTACCCCCCCCTTCACGCGAGACCTCCGGGCGAACATGAGCACACCTAGAGTTGGGGGACCGGGAATTGTTGCTGAACCGTCTAGGATTGGGGGTAGAGTCGTGGTCCAGAGACTCGTGGTTACTCCTTAGTGTACCCCCACCCCACGGTGAAAACTGCGGCCAGACAGGGCCATCCATGGGTCTCGGAGACATCGAGTTGTTCCTAAAGTTCTTTAGGTGGAAAGGGGATCCGTAAACGAGCAGTTCCTTGGTGAGTACAGTTCTAGGATATGAGATTGATGGAAGAAACATCCTTGGTACATGGCTCGCCTCGCAAAATGTCTTGGAAATCCAGGGCTGTGAAGAACCAGAGAGTTCCAGAGCAAAAACGGTAGAAGAACCCCAACTGAAAGCCCAGTCCTTAATAAAGAAACCTGAATCTAGGATCAGCGGGCCTGATAGTTGATCGAATACACCAGGAGAAACTTTGTAACAGAAAAAGTCTTGGCTGACCACTGCATGTTGGAATTTGCGAGGAATTTTTCCTCTAGAAGGTTCCCAGGTAATGGTTAGTAAGGGTATAGGCTGGTTAGAAGCATCTCCCGGTATTGGTATGGAAGGTGACAAAGCAAGCAGTAAACCAGGCATAGGGACCGAAATCTTGGGATACGTACAGAGTATTTCCAACTGAGAGGAAATAACAGGGGCAACCGAAAATTCCGAGGGACAAAACCATGGTTTAGCAGGAGCAGAGAAGCAAACAACAGTAGAGTTCTCCAATACTGGGAAATCTTCATTGGGAGATAATATTGTCAGTGAATCAGGAATAGTCCTTGGGATCTTCAAATCAGTAGCTTGAGAAAAAGGCAGAGCCAGGGTAGTGGTGGGAGGGAAGCTAACATCAGAAGCTGAAGTCTGTACCTCAGTGACCGGGCCCTGAGAATCAACAAGCAGCAAGTATGAACTATGAAAACTCTTAATGACAGGCACCTTAGGAGTACAAGGAGTCTTTTCCGAAACTGCAATGGCCCTAACCACAGGGGTACCTAACCTGACAAAAACATGAATTGGTGTGTTTTCTAGTGCAAAATCTCTGATCACAGGACTCCTAACCGATAGTGAGGGTGTCTGGGTTTGATTAGAGAAAAAATCAGATGTATTGATAAGTGACTTAGAAACAATTACTGAGGTTCTAGATTTGCTGGACATGTGAGAAAAAATACCCTTTAAGACAGGAGTTTTAATTTCTTCCCAGAGTAACCCCATGTTTGCTGGGGCATATTTAGACACAGTACTGAGGGACTGGGTTTCAGCAAAGGCAGGACAGCTAAACAGCTCAGAGTTAAACCCCAGAACTTGTAATATATGCATGGTGACCTCAGACAGTACTAAGGGAGTGACCACAGATATGCTGATCCCTGGAGAATTAGCCTGGAGAGAGAAATCAGGGGGACCCCCAGACAGGATACTCCTTGTAGGAAGAGCTTCAGAATCAGAAGGAGAATCATTACCTCTCAGAGTCTCAAAACTAGAAAGACACAATTCAGCGAAAAGGGAAAGAGTGTGCAAGCTTTTACTAATCTATATGGAAAAGCGTCACTCTTGGGAGAAAACCGTGCGTCAGCAAACATTCCTGGGAACACAATATGAACCCCAGGAGAGACATACAGACTACTGTATGCCTTTAACCCTAAGCTTAAAGAGGAGGAGAACTCAGACAGTACATGGGGGTTAATCATAACTGTACTGGTCTCTGAAGTAGGTATTTGGTAAGGAATGTCTGGGAAACCAGAACTTACTGCAGACTCCATAATGTGGGAACTATGCGCTGAAGCAGGGATCACCGCTATGTGGGCGACAGGCTGGTTCAGTGAAATACCCGGGAGAAGGAACTCTGCGACTAAGCTTAGGGAAAAACCTGACTCCTGAATACATTTATCAGGAACCAGAACTTTAGCCGAAGTCTCCGGAGACGAAACTGCGGAAACTTGAGCTGAAGCAGGGGATTTATAGCAAAGAATATCTAGGGACTCCGTACGGTTATGGGAATCCCTCAATGCAACCTCTGCTGTCTGACTTGTGGACTCATTCTCTGGGGCTAAAACGAAGGCATTAACTTGGAGGCAGCAAGAATTTACAGGGGTTAATGCAGACAGTGCCTGAGAGTAAAACACAGGAAATTTTTTCTCTGTATTAGGAGAGACAAGGGATCTCTCCTCTGGAGCTAGGGGCGTGACCGTGGCTGGCAGAGAACAGGGAATTATCAAAGGAGACTCAGAGAGCTGCCCCTCAGGGGTTAATACAGAAATTACCCTGGGAACAGAACTTAGGGATTCTTTCTCTGACGGGGAAAGTACACAGGACTGCCTAGCAGAGGTTAAAGCTGGAAAACCCTCAAGACCTAGAGAGAGGGATTCAAAGCTAGAAATAGGAGAACTAAGGGACATTTTCTCTGATATTCTAACCTTAGTGTTGGTTAGCGAAACACATGTATACTCCAGGGGAGCTTCACAGACCTGATTGGCAGGGGTTAATGTAGACGTATCATTGGAGTCAAGGAACCCGGGCATACAATCAGGGCTAGGAACCGTGGCAGTTACAACGTTAGGAGAAATTGCTAATGGGTCCGTTTGATCATCTCCCGGAGAGGAAGATACGTCACCCGGTTTAGCGACCGGACTGGCAGCAGAGGGAAACTGCCAAATGGCGGCGTAGGCCGCCAGGAGGCGATCCTGTTTTAACAGGCGAACGTCCAATACCGAGGAAAGTAAATGCAGCGTACTCTGAGCGAGAGCCACCATGACGAAAGGGTCCGGGAGTACTACGTGAATGTCCAATGACAAAGCCAGGGCATTGAGAGTCCTACAGGCGTTGGCCCGTTTCACAGAATTCACCTTATCCCAGGGAGAAGGGGAATCAGGGGAGAGGACACAAGTGGCAAAATACTGTTTTAAGTCTCTGAGGCAGGAAGCCTTACTAATGAGATCATTACGGCATTTCTTTTGCAAAGGAGTTAAACCATCAAACATACATGGATCCTCCATCAGGGGTAGTATATCGCACAGATACCAGTCTTGATACTGGGACTGGTCTACAGGTCGGGACAGGATTTCAGAAAAAAACGTACCAACCCTCACCTCAGCGGGGTCCGAGTTTGTGTGGCCGAGCATACTGTCAGGGTTCTGCTCGCCACAAACCAGGACCGGACCGCGAGGCCGAGGTGGGGTTGTAAAAGCACCGACCTGAGACCGCGCAGGCTGATCCGGGTTGCGCAGTTCGTAGTCGTATGTCGCAGGATCAGGATTGGAGAAGACAGCGTCGTCGTTGTACAAGCCAGGGTCAGAACAGGAGACGTCAGGATAAACATTGTCCATGCAGGAGTTTGGCAACAAGGAGATAGGAGAGACCCGCTTCAGCTTAGGAGCGCGGGGTTGGCCTTTGCGCGAGCGACGACCATGGCCCATGGTGCTGGTCACAGGAGATGGTAGGCAGACCAGAATGGCACACCGTCTTGCTGTACGGGTGCACCAGTGCTACAACGCAAAAGTCCTGAGCGGGCAAGGGAATCCACTGTTTCAGCGCAGGAACCAGGACACGGCCTCTCTATATTAGGGAAAGAGTAGGCCCCAGGAACCAGGAAGCTGTAGATACAGGGAAACCTCCGCTTCAGTGCAGGAATCCAGGAGACTGCAGAACGCAGGGACGAACCTCTACTTAGTGCAGGAATCCAGGAGGCTGAAGGACGCAGGGACGAAACCTCTGCTTCAGCACAGGGGAACAGAAGCTGAAGGACGCAGGGAATACCTCCGTATCAGCACAAGGAAACAAGCGGCTTGAAGGGAGCTGAAGGATGCAGGACGTAACCTGGAATCAGCATGGGAGAACAAGCGGCTTGAAGGAAGCTGAAGGACGCAGGGCGTGACCTGGTATCAGCAAAGGGGAACAAGCGAGAGCTTGTGGCAAAACAGATGACATCCAGTTAGGACTATGCTCGGCAAGGAGCATTATGGGCAAGCAATACTTAAAGGCCAGCGGGCCAATCCCCGGCGGGGGTGTGAAGGTACTGCCCCTAATGAGTGAATGCAAGTATAGTTTGCAATGAAAGGCTGCACAGCTGCAATAGATACCAGAGGGAGTGTGTATTGCTTTGGTGAGTGAATCCAGGCTGCAGCAAACATCAGGAGAGGTGCTCCAGGACTGCACAAGTCTGCAAGGTAAAGCAACCAGTAAACCGCGGAGCGGATTCCTTACACATGCACTGCAGTGCATTGACCTTTAGGCCGCACTTATAGTGCGCACGATGGCGACGGGACGGATAAAGTTGTATTTCACTTTGCAGCGACGTTGCAAGCGACCTGGCCATTGATTGGTTCAGAGGCTGTTACATGTGGCGACAGCCTCTGAAAAATCCAATTTGACCGGCTTCCAAATTTCGCGCCGCCACATCGCTCCCGTCGCGACGGCAGCAATACATTTGTTTTGCCGCAACGTCGCGTCGCCATAAGCGCAGCCTTAAGAGTGCTGTGGTCTGGGGTCACCAGACCTCTAGCACTCCTGAGAGGGATCACATGACAAGACTAGGCCCCAGATGCCAGAAACAGAAGTGGTGCCCCCATTCGGGAGAGGCAAGGGCAGGGCTGTTTGAACCATTACACACCCGCGTGTCAGAAGACTTCATGTAATATGATTGATATAAACAGAGTGCGGGGAGCACAAAAAGAAAAATAAAGAATGAACAGTAGTTAGTAACAATATTGCTGTAATGTGGGAAATCACCGCTCTCAGGGTGATGTGGATAAGTATAATATCAATATGAGGGATGTACTCACACGGCCATGTGTGAGACTGTCTCACAAAAGGTAGTTCTTTACAGCCTGTAATCCCCACTTTCCTCAGTAGAAAATCTTTCCTCCTTGGCCTTTTCCCTCTCTATGGGGTATTCACGTACTTAGACGCCCAGCGTCCTCACGAAGGGACCCAATAGGGATGACAGACAGCCACACAGGTGGTCTGAAAGAATGCAATTTATTCTTTAAGAAACATGAGTAACAGTATACCCACACATAAAAGACGCCTCTGGTACTCGCAGCCACTTCAAGCATTGAAATCAGTGCGCTCCTGCTCCCGCGTCCGGTCAACAGGACAGGATACAAGGCGCTTGGGAGGGCTATGGTGGCTGTCGGCGGTCAAAAAGCTACACGTCTTGAACAACGCCTTCCGCATCATGTGATGCTTTGTCAGGTTCTGGCTGTGGACGTGCAGCAAGCGCAGCTCTTATATACCCTTCACAAGGGTGTTCTTCATTTACATAGCATATTGACAATTAGAGTTTGATCATGTCAGTGTTTTAGCATTATAACCCGTAGAGCAATAGATCACTCCTGGACCCCGCAACGACTATCCGATTTCTCCTATCCTAGATCACGGCGAGCATCACGACCAATCTGTCCTCTCCTACCCTGACCCAGCTACACGACTACCATTCTGCACGCCGGACGAGCTTGCGCGGTTGTAGGTCGGTGGCTATCAACATCCCCACCTCAGCCCTGCGGTCCTGTCTAGTTTGTGGTGAGCACTCGTTACAGAGAGCTGTGATTTCCCACATTACAGCAATATTGTTACCAACTACTGTTCATTCTTTATTCTTTATTTTTCTTTTTGCGCTCCCCGCATTCTGTTTATATCGTTCCACGAGGATCACAGGAGGATCCTTTCTGGGTTGAGCAGCAATACATATCGGGCCAGTATTGTACCTTTTTCTTTATATAGACTTTACTTTTGAAGACAGCGACTGTCGGGCATATTATCGGTTCCTATTTTTTGAGAATTAGAGGGAGCGCCCCAAAAATCTTCTATCACCTTCCATGTAATATGATTGCCCTGAAGCATTCAAATGTCTGCGACCAGGCCCCAGATGGCGCAAACAGAAGTGGAGGGAGCGCCACTTACATTCCGGTTCGGTTGACCTCAATTACCCCATGGAAAACAAGCAAGTGCCTATGACGTAACTGGTACACAAGAAGTGTCTTTGGCGTACATCAATAGGGCACTGTAAAGGTTAAAGGATAATTCCTTAAATAATAGGTGCCAGCAGATATCCTCCCCGTCCACAAAATGAAGTATTTTTAAGCTTGATGTCCCAGATTTCTATTGGTCACCAGAGTGAGGCCAACCTTAATGATCATATCGCGTCTCCCAGTCAGGAATTCTTGGAAGGGAATTTTAAAATGAAATAGAGACTGTGTGCCCAGGTAGCTTACAGCTAGAATGCTGCTGGAGGCCCATTGTTTTAAACAAGGTAAATAAATATAAAGAAAGAAAGAAAAAGTGCTGCTTTAAGCTTTCTTTAGGCGAGGGTCTAACTTCAGTGTTAATGAATGCGGATGCTGCTCTAATTGTTGTTTCTTTTAGTTTTTCTTAGACAATTTTAGGTGTAGAAAGAGATATATTCAGTGTATTTTTCTTCTCCTTTAAACAGATGTGTTTTGGCATTGTCTCTGCATACATAATACACCAACACCAGGCTAATGAACAGCTTGGCTTTAGGGAGGGTAAATGCATTAAACAAAGAATTAGCTAGAACTAGATCTGTGTGCCTGGATGAGCTCATTTGAGCTCTGTATTCTGCATGGCAATATTACAGGCATACCCCGCATTAACGTACGCAATGGGTCCAGAGCATGTATGTAAAGTGAAAATGTACTTAAAGGGAAGCACTACCTTTTCCCACTTATCGATGCATGTACTGTACTGCAATCGTCATATATCTGCATAACTGATGTAAATAACGCATTTGTAACAGGCTCTACAGTCTCCCCGCTTGCGCACAGCTTCGGTACAGGTAGGGAGCCGGTATTGCTGTTCAGGACGTGCCGACAGGCGCATGAGCGAGCTGCCGTTTGCCTATTGGGCGATATGTCCTTACTCGCGAGGGTACTTAAAGTGAGTGCCCTTAAACCGGGGTATGCCTGTACTTATTCTATTACATTCCAGTCACTGGAACGCAGTGAAGTCCATGGAGTGGTTTCTAAGTGGTTTTGTTCATCTAGAACAGGGGTGCACAAACAAGTATTCGCGCTCCCCTCTCCCAATGGCTCGGTGTCAAATGACGTCACGAGTCATGTGACGGAATAGCGTGGGGCCTCTGTAACCACCCGCACCCCCCCACAAATTCTCACGCCCCCCAGTATGCGCACTGCTAATCTAGAGATCTGATTCATTATAATCTTTTTTAACCTATTTATTTTACTTATGAGTGAGGTTTCTGATTATCAAAACTGAGTTTACATTGACGGTCATGGAGGCACGAGGTTTTCAAAAGGGATATCCCGATTCGTAAAGGTGATGAACCAAATAAGGTGTATAGTGTGTGTAAGAAGCTAATCATGAGGAAAATAAGGAATACTCTGTCACTGGGGGGGGGCGAGTTGAGTGGTGTCCCTCACATGGATGCACCTCTGCACGTAGGAGGGCATGCAAGGGGCACGTGGGGGAGGGATGGGGAGTTGTGGGGACATGGGGTTAAATGCCACAGACGTGAAGTGGGACAAAAACAGAACAAAGCGCAAGAGTTTTCCTACCCTCCCGCTCCTTTTGTGTTCATAAGCAATACAACTAGTTTTGTTGCACCTGTTTTGTGCTTACAGCAAGTGATCTTCTCCAGTATTTTTCTCGTTATAGCTGGTTTTGTCCCACATTAATTGCCAGACCAACTGTGATGGGGATGCGACCGTAATCACGGAGTACACTTGTCCAAACAAAAGATAGGTGGGCTCACAGTAACAGCTATATGGTTGGGCCTAGTCAGCCGCAATGGAGAAGGGCAAGTTGCAAGTTATGCAGTATCTCTCAATGAATGAATCCAGCAGTGGAGGCTTAGCCAGGTGGCGAGCTGTCCAGGACCTCGTCCCAGGTGTTTCGATGTTTACATTTTTTTTGTTTTTAAGGACTGTTTTTTCGGCGATGGAGCAACAAAAAATTTGGAAGCCATTGAAATTTGATTTAGGGAGCAACAGTTGCCACATGTGACTGTCTCTACACCAATCACAGAGCGTCTACTGCACTCTGCCCATCCCCTTTGTGACGTCACTGGCCTTGTCGCCAGCGACGTTGCTCCAAACTAAAGTGCAACTTTCGCCAGTGGCGACGGCAACGGGTGACGTCATCAGTTGCGGCGCCATCGCCAGCACTATAAACGTGACCTAAGTTTTACCAACTAAAAATCAGTGTCGGGTTCTTTTTGAAGTGCAAATCAGGGTGTGCACGGATCGTTGGCCTAGTTTACGTATGCATTCTGCTACCACACACTAAACAAAATGGAAAGCTGCAGGTTAAAACAGGGATAATAAAGGGAAAGCACAGCAGACAAAATACCCATGTAGTCAGAGATATATTTACCCTTTACTGCAAAAAAGTAAGCGTAAAAGGCAACTGTCTTCATTATTCACACGCAAACAATATTCTAATAGTTGTGTCAAAGGGTTCTATAATCAATATAAACATTCTGATTGTGTTTGCAGATTGCACATTGAATACATCTGGCTGCATCCCATACATTAAGCCTTAATGCAGATGTTGGCCTTTTGGTAGCACATTGTAGTCTGTGAATATTGTATTACAGTGTTCACCAGTGGTGCGGCCTGTTCATTTTAAACCTTTTCATTATTTTGAAGATATAATCTAGCTTGGCAGCCAAGATAATCATGAACGAGCAAGGGAAAGCTGTAGATTTGGGAAATAGGAGCCATTTGGTCACATTCCCCAAAAAACCCACAAATCAGAGGATGGAATGGTCAACATGTACGGTGGAAGTGCGGTCGGGAAACTACTGGTTATCACAGTTGAGAAACAGACTAAGGGACATGTTCAATAAAAAGAGAGGGAGCGCCGATTCAGCAGTACCACACAAGCGCCCACTCAAGTCAATGGGAATTTCCGTGTGGTAGTGCAAAATCTGCACTTTATTGAATAAGCCCCTAAAGTTCCATTTGTGAAGGTCACCAACATGGTCACTTAAACAGCAATTTATCCCCTTGGATTTATAACGGCTATATACTATATTAGACATAACTGTGCAAACCCGCTATCATCTTTAATGTATTGGGGGACAACCAGACTATTTTGCAGGGGCCAAGGGTGTGGTCTAAGCTCTTTAATAATGTTGCTATCACAGCAACAAGCACTCAGAACGGGCCCGACCAACATGCCATGTTTGGGGTGTAACCAATCAATATTCCATCAATGTATGAAGTTTGGTTATATGGATTTGATACTCCATTAGTTATTCCCAAGAATCGAAATGTGTTCATTTGTATTTGATATTTCATAGAGTATTCCCAAAACCCAGACCACCCTTAAAAGGACTGGTGCTTTAACGCTGCAGTCTATGCTGCTTGTCAAGCAGTTCATGTTTGCAAGAAAAATGTTGACCCATCTTGATAAATCAATATACAACGCAGAATCCTGAGTAGCGTTGGTCAATAACAAAAAATGTCCCACAATAACAAGATTAGTTGTTCAAGGCAAAAAAAACCATCAGTTTAAATTTGTTTTTCTTTTTTGTTTAATATACGTCATTCTGAAGGTATTTAGGGAAATTGATAAACACAGGGAATAATGATCTTTGGGGACGGAGGGTTCTGCACTTCCGTTTACATTGCCTGCTCTGCCTTTTTTTTTTAAAGCTGCATGTCATTTGCCAACAGCAATATCACAATAATAAAACATTTCAATATAGACCGTCTTATCTGCATTTTTTATTGGTGCAATATTACTATTATTATATTGGTATATAGCCCAACTCTAGTCCTAGCATTTGTGGCAGAATGAAGCTTATTCTCTATTCCTCTGGCCTCTAATTCACAGCTCAAAGCCCAGTTCTAACCCAGAGTGCAGATTTTTCTAGGGATTTTTTGTGTTTTCGAAGGAAACTGGAATAGGTAATAGGGGGTTATCCACTGTAATTATTTGTTGGAGCCAATAACGCTTTTTGTGTCTTTAACCACTAAGGAAAGGTTGTTTGAGATGTTTTCATGTGAATTGTTATACAAAATACAGCTTTGTATTTGAAAAATGTTAATTGTCATCCAGAACACGAAGTGCATCTTTACAAGTGACCAAATATATTACAGGTCAGTCAATAATGCACAGGTTTGTTAATACACATAAAACTTGTCTATTTTGTATTTGGAACTACCAAAGTTTGCGTGTCATTATTAATCCTATGATTATTTGCTATGGTAACCCAACATCTGTTGTACTTTAAAGCTAGATCAATAAAAAAAAAAGATATTTTGCAGAAAAAAGTATATTATATGGGCCCATTGTTCATAGAACACATTACTTCCACCATGCCCAGCTCTTGCGGGTAGATTTTATTTATTAGTGGGACTGACAATAATGCAGAACATTTACATAGTCTAATGAACAGAGTTTATGACATATTTTAGACAGGTTTTATGGAGGGGTATTGTACTGTAATTGCATTATAAATCGAAGCAGGAAAGTTACAAACCTGAACTGTAATAAAGAACATTACTTTGCTGAAACTGGTTAAGAGGACAGGTAGGGCTCAGGATACATTCCTGTTTTACTGGATTGCAAACCTGGTTGCTGAAATCAGCCTGTAATTAAAAAGGTTATGCAAACTGGATCATGTGACGAAGCAGTTAAGTGTAGGCAGCCACGATGTTATAAGATCTGCAGAAAAGGATAGAGCAGTATTTAAATGACTCTTCACGGCACTTCTGATTGAGAAGGGAGTCTGCAGGAGAGGGCAACCAAGAAGAACAAAACTGAGCTGACTAGTGATTGACCAGCAGCCGTGGTCCTACTGTCCTTCCCTAGTCCTGAGCTGGCTCCCGTGGTGTTACAGTGAATGCCTTCAGCTACTCCTCATCTATGGGAAACCGTCTACAAAAGCAGGAGCCAGGCTAAGGTCACTATGACGCAACTCCCAGGAACCACATATGGGATAAAAGAAAAACACACAAATGGTGCAATCCTGTATATTACAGTATAAACCAACTAATGGGTGGGTAATGGATGCACTGACAAAGAGAATGGGTAAATCAGGCAAGTATTGCACTCAGGCTTGGAAATCAGCTACAAGACTTCTTTTAGGGGGGGGGGGGCTGTTTGCATGCGTGGTGGTGGGAGGCGGCGGTGTTGGCAAATCAACCCAGACCATACAGTTTATACAGATGGGTGCCATTCTGGTACAGATTGCTGTTGGTGCTAGGGTTGTGTAGAAGCTAAACGTTCCTGGGCCGGTCCTGAGTAAGCAATCACTGATCTTGTGGGTGTGCAGCAACTCCCTTTTTGTGGGTACCCTGGATCGCTGTACTTGAGGTCTGGGTGCGCAGTGACTCGTGTTTGTTTGTGCTATGTGTTGGGAGTAGCTCATCTGTTTTGTGGGTGGGCAGTGGCTACCCTGGTTTGTGGGAGCTCAGGGTGCAGGGGCATATTGGACAGTCAATACACTGGGCAAGCGTGGGTCGGTGCTGTGCTATGCAGCGCGGTTACAGAGGCCCTATACTCTTCCCCACAGCAATGAAACTGATTGTCGGAGGAGTGAGCGGGGCCTCTGTAAGAGACCAGCTTTCCATCAATGTTGTGGCGTCATATGACGCAGCGCTGTCGTGGAGGGGCGGCAGGCAAGTAAAAAGCCCGGGCCACATTTCACTTTCAATCCGCCCTGTCAGGGTGGACAGTGGCTCCCCTGTTTTGTGGGTGCTCAGGGTGGGCAGCAACACCCCAGTTTTTTTGAGGTTCTTTGCTTACATTGTGATTTAGTCTCTCATTATTTCCGATAAAGAGAATATTTGTTATTTTATTTAAATAGAAGTCGGTGCGGCGACTACTTTGTATGTTTTTCTTATGACATAAAATGTATTTACATAAGATTCAATAGGGTGGGGTATATTTATGACATCACAGTGATGTGATAGGGATAGCACTTACATGTCACTCACTTTCAGTTAGCCGGCCCACAGGGGAGGGCCTTGGGTGCAAGCCACAGTGACTCGCACACTGACTGCAGCAGGTTTATTAACTGCTGAACAACAGAACAAAAGTACACAGAGGTGTGTCTCATCCTCCAAAATAAAACCGTTGTTACATCAACTGGTCGCCTTTTAAATACGTTTTTGGCCAGGAAATTTTATTTCACCAGGAAATCTTCAATTTGAAAGTGGGAACACTGATGTGCATGGGTGCGTTTTGGTATATGTGTACATATTTTCTTGTGTGCGTGCAAGGGTAAATGCTTATGCGTGCGTGAGGCGTTGTAATGCAAAAGGGCCAACCACTGCACTTCCATACTGGCAGAAACAGAACACATGGAGGGTTTAACTGGCAGTGAAGCTGCATCTTTCTTCTCACTGTCAACCTTTTTGAATTGCTTAGCAATTGTAAGCTCTTTTGGACATGGTAGCTGTGTGCCTTATGTTGTTATTTACCCGTCGCACTTATCCCCATTGTTTGTAATTTATTTACCTTGCATTGTAATCGCTGTGTACATGGTTGGTGCTATATAAATACAATTATACATAAGGTTAAAAAATAACTTCTGATATTTAAATAAAATACAGCCAGCAACTGACGTGATAGTGAAAGAACATGTTTGATTATCAATACGTTTTATATGTACATTTGCATTCAAAGAAACTAGGTCATTCTTATCAGACAGTTTTATTCCTTTCTTCCAAAACATCATGAACAGACATTTGCATTTAATCATCTGGTGCGAACAAGAGAAGCAAACAATGCAGCTGTAAACTAAAAAAAAAAAAAAAAAGTACAGTATTTGTATGCCTCTCCTTGCATCATTACACCGAGATCAGTGGATCGAATCCTTTTTTAATAGATTTCAAACCAACAACCATTAGTCAAAGATCTAATTTCAGAAGAACACCTAATTCTGTTAAATAACGGGGGAGGTGGGCAATAACCCGTAATTACCCTGCTGCGAGAGAAATCCATTTCCCTTCACCCTTGACCATGTTTCACTGGCAGTTAATAGCAGGTGCTTAAAATGGAAGAGCAAGCGGTGGCATTTAAAAAAAAAAAAGTGATGCTCTGTTCACTCCTGGCACCAGAACACTCATCTGAGTGTGTCTAAGGCCAAGCATTCTGCATATGTCAAAGGCAATTTTTGTATCGTTTCCGTATTTCAAACAATAATTAGGTTAATTACTACTATTTAACCATTTTGCTGTTGGTGACCGGCAAAGGAGGATTTAAATTGAGGTCTGATGCTTTCAAATAGGATTAAACCAACAGACTCCCCCCCTCCAGCCAAAGCAACACACAGACCCATGCAGCCTCTGCTCACCAGAACCACTCGCTGCCATAGCTGGGCACTGAGAACACTCCCCAGTGGATGAAGATCCCAAACTTGACGTCATCGAACCATGCGGGGATCGGCCTGGAATCCAGGGACTCCCAGGTGGGCTGGTAGGTGGTCCGGGAATCCCCCGGCTGCAGGAGGAACGCGACCAGCAGAGGGAGCAACAGCAACCCTGCCCGGGACATGGCTAGCTCAGCACTGCTGCCCGTCCTTCCTGTGTGCATGAGTCCGGCAGCAACCTCCTGACTTCTTGTCTGTCACATGACTGCAGCCGCCACACTGTGTATGTCACATGATTACAGCGGTGCACACTGGAGAAAACGAAAGGATAAAATGAAGAATACAATATTGTAGATTTTCAACTAGTTCACTACTTTCTCCTCTTATTTTCCTGGGCGCCAGCACTGAGGAGTGGCTGGGGAAAGACAGCTGAATTCAGTTATTGTAGGACTAACTCCTGTGTGTACTCCTTCGACCAACCTAACCCAATATAGTCATTTTGGGGGTGTGGGGGGTTATTTTTTTTTTTTTGCATTATCTGAAGCAGGGAGCCCCCTTATTACACCTAAGAAAAGGCAATTGTATTTAGTTAATATAGGACCAATCAAGAATAGCTCACCTAAGCCAACAAAGTTTGGGATTTTAAAGCAGAAGACTGGCCCCTTTTTTCCCCTTACTTTAAGAGTAAAGTACTTGAAGTACTTTTTTCTTGCCCTTTAAAATCTGATGCTTAAATTAGGAAATATACGCATTTTAAATATTAAGTGTGCAGGTTAAAATGAAGTTCTCCACAAAGCTTATTGCAGTCTAAAGGTTAGTGCAAATACTAAAAACTTAACCAAAACCGCTCAACCTAAATACAGTAGGGTATCATATTAATAAACACCGGTGCAAACAGGGGAAATAACATGGCATCAAAGCAAAGATTGTGATCATAAGATCAATTATAGACCGTAATGAATGTACTCCAATGTATCGACAGAAAAGTTGGACTGAGTATGTCCCGGGATTCTAATATCCCATCAGTGGTCAGACTGAAGTGTTATTTAGACACACACCCCTGTAACCGAGAGGCACATAATGAATTCCATAAATTTGCCCGGTGGGCAAAATAATAAAATGTTATTCATAACAGCAACAACAACGATAGTGATAACATATACAGTAAACAAGATCAAAATCCCCAATAGCGAGTAGGCTTGTGGGCTGAATGGTCATATGGATATCACCTATGACCTGGTATACTTGTATGCATAAATGCCAATGATCAATTATTTGCCCATATTGATTGCTTTCAGCGACGGGTGTTGTTAAATTAGCAATACTAATACCAAACAGCAGGATTCAGTCTATTCCTATACAGTATAAGTTGTACAGCTTTAAAATAGTGCTGTGATCCAAAATTCCCAAAGCAAGGGAGCACTCAAGGGGGAGTAGCAACCTCAATACCTATCTTGAAGTGTGGTGTAATCCACTTTCATATGTACAAATATTGGTCGTCACACTTGAACCCTTTTGTGTAGTGTGTCCGTCTCCGTTGCCATCTGCAGTGTGGTAAGGGTATTGGTGACAGGTAGAGTCGGTACTGTTCAGTACTTATAATACATACAGTAGCTGATACATACAACGTTCCCAAAGCAACTATAATCAGAGCTATAAAAGGGTATATACTGTACAGATGTGTCCCGTTTGATTTCCCGCTACGCCACGCGGTTTCCTGAGACGAGACTGTGCCTTTTGCAATATTTCAACCAAAATTTCCACGAATTTTCCAGGATCTAACCTGGGGCAGAATGCAGGCAGAAAAAGACATTTGGCGTCATCCGCAATACCGTCTGGAAACTCAAGTCAGCGACCGCGTGTTTTTGTGTCTCAGAAATCTAATTTGCTAGATCACACCCAAACTGCTTGCTTTCAAAGTTTTTTTTAAAGGCTTCCCCAAGACACCCCCCCTCCCCTAAAGCTATCCCTGCTTCAGCACAGGATGCTCAACCTGTCCTTTCAGTTATTCCTGTTCATGTGTTTCCGGACAGTACTTTATGGACAATACTACTGACTATTTAATTTGCTGGTAAGGGTACAATCAATATGTTAGTGTGTGTGTGTGTGTGTGTGTGTGTGTGTGTGTGTGTGTGTGTATATACTGTATACTGTGTGTGTGTATATATATATATATATAGAGAGAGAGAGAGAGAGAGAGAGAGAGAGAGAACGAACAGCACATCTGGCACTCCAAGCAAACAACACAATTCAAGGTGCATGCTACATAATCAATAGTATATGAACCAATGCTTTCCCAGGTGAGAAAACAAAGAAGCAGCACTCAAAGCAATATGGTAAATAAATTAATTTTGTGTCAGGTGTCTACTGGATCAGTTTAACAGCTAAACATATATATATATATGTGTGTGTATATATATATATATGTATATATATATATATATACATGTATATCAGATGACATAACTCATTGAATTAATACAGCTTGCATCCGCCTGGACACTTTTTTTGCATTTGTTTTAACACTGGGAAGCTTTTGCTGCGAGGTAGTCAGGAAGTACCATAGTCCAACTGTGGTGACTATGGGAATGGGCCTGTAGAAGGGGTAAGTGACCCCGAAACGTTGCCCCCTGCGTCTCACTTCACCCACTTCCTTCCTTGTTAGGGATTTCTTTATCATATCCCTCACTTTTTAGTGATGTCACATTTCCCCCTCCCCCTCCTGTTCATTTTATGTGATTTACGTTTTTTTGCACACTGTCAATTCATGTTCTTTGCTTTTGCTCATTAATACATATCAGCATTTAAAGTATCATTGATTCTTTTGTATTAATTCGGAGTGCGGGGAACACTTTTTGTGTACTACATGACTAAATATTGCAGGTCCCAACACTAACTGATTAAAATTCTTATTTACCTCTATAATTAGAGGAACAATGATCGCATTGGATCTGTCCCAACCAGCTGCATGAAAAAGACCTGCGTACTTGGAAAGTGAGGAGGGGCAAACTTAAACCCTGGGAGGGAGGGCCACTAACCTCCAAAACAGCTGAGACCAACTGGACAAGGTTAATAAACACACAGATACCCAGCAAGCTCTAAGAAACCCCCACAATTACCACATATAATATATATATATATATATATAATATATGTATATAAGTGTCAATTTGAGTGCTACTGAGCGTGGCTAAATGTATACAACAAAAAACAGAGAAGCCCAAAGCTACATCCAATATGACAAAAATACACAGTGAAATACCTACACATCTCTTGAAAAAAGGGTTATTTAGTTAAATCCTTTGGCCAAAGCATTTTAAGCCTGCAAGTCACATCAAGGCATGACCAAATATTGCAGGCACTAACTGTCATGGGAGACCAGGCATTTACACCTTTACACTGGGATCATATCACTGAGGAAAACCAAATAGTAAAACAAATTGTCATTTATTCCATAGAAATAGACGTACACACACAGTGGATTACAAAATACAAGAGAAAACACTCTTACTGGGGGGTCTGGGCTGCGAAACTAGCCTTTCCTAGGTGAAACAGTCCATAAAACAAAGTCTTTAGGTTGACCGGGAGTTGGCCCGAAATGTCCTGGAAGTCAAATTGGCAGGAAGTTACTGACACCATCGCTGTATCTACTCCATAGCTGCTGAAATCCCTTGACCGGGAGATAGTACCAAACGTCCTGGTACTCGTTTCGTGCAATCCTAGCCGCGACCGCTACGTTCTCTTTTCAGAACTTGGACCCGAAAAGTGGGATTTAGAAAATTTCTCGCCTTTAAATTTCTGAAGCCGGCTCGCTGGTATTTCTCTCAGAGCATCTTTTATCGAATTTGCCGCTGCTGTCTTGGCGCTTAGAATCTCTCTTCCGGATTGGGTGCAGGGTTTCTTATAGTTTTTTGGCGTTCATTCACAAAATACTACAGCCAATCCCAGTGTGGGAAAATTCCAACCAGCCAATCAGATGGCTGCCAGTCTTCTGAAGCTGGGCAGGCGGATCTTCTGAATGAAACAAGGGCTTGCGCGAGTTTGCCACCTTAGCTGTGCTATTAAAACATTATGTAACTAAATGTTTTTTCCATATTTTTTCTAAGTCCCAAAGTAGAATGAAAAAACGCTTAGGTTCATTCTCAGGGCTGTATCTCATTCCCTTCTTGAAAACCATTAGGTTTCATAAAAACCCTTGCAACCTTATATATGGTTGGAGTAGCCACAGAACCCCTATACCAGGTTCTGGGCGAGCAGGGCATTAACTGGGCATCCCCCCTTATACTAGGGACCCATTTACCATTTCAGGGATACCACATATGTCTATGCCCCATTTACCTTTCTGGTCTGTGCTGAAGGAGGGAATCCTAGCAGTGAGTTGCGCAAGCGTTTTAAGGGGGAGATTTTGCCTCAGCAATGTGTCTCAACGTGTCCGAGAATCTGACTTGATTCCCGGGTACATTTTTTGGGTATCCAGCAACTCTGGAACCCCGCTACCTAGACACATTCTGACCAAACGTTGTCCGTAAACCCCCCCGTTGATACTCAGCCTAGCAATCTCTGCTTGCTGGCACATCTGGAAAGGTAAAACACAGAAAATTCTTTATTGTCGCACAATTACATACATTGCATGTACAACAAACAGGTTCAAGAGCTGACACTCTAAAACCCCAAATATGGATCAGAGGTAACTAGCCCTTTATTGATGGCCTGGTTACTCCCTCACCGTCACACTAACACTAACTGATTAAGGGTTTAAGCTCACCCTTCTCCACTTTCCAAGTAAGCAGGGCTTTTTCATGCAGCTGGTTGGGACAGATCCAATGCGATCATTCTTCCTCTAATTATAGAGGTAAATAAGAATTTTAATCAGTTAGTGTTGGGACCTGCAATATTTAGTCATGCCTTGATGTGGCTTGCCGGCTTAAAATACTACAAGAACCTGTGTGCTATTGTCCATCCTACTCCTGCCACAGGTAGGATAGACACTGCAATTGATCTTAGACAAAGGGCCAAGACGTGTGTGTATATATACTACAGATGAGTGTGTGCTGATACTACACAAATTACCGTAGTACAGTACTTGACTGTATGTACAGTACTACTGGGTTAATTGAATTTACTGGGAGAGAGTAAAATATGTGTATAAAGTATGTTACACCGTACAGTATGTGCTGATGACATACAGTATATATTATGTATATGTGTTTACAGTATATATATATTGTGGAAAACTTCTCCCTTTATGTAGCGCTGACGTCTGTCTGGGCTCTTCACAACACAGTCTTCTAGGGTTATTTAGAGAAAGACAAGGATAACACGTAGCATTATGGTGCGTAACTCAGGCTTCTGTCTGTTTTATTTCATCCCAGTAGGGGACTCCAGCTTTAACAAATACACATTTGAAGCACTCAGCCATTAAACCTTCAGCAGTTTACTCATATCAGTGACACTCAATATTTCTGACATTTTCCGTCACTTTAAGGAACAATCTCATAAAACGAAATGCCTACTCCTGTCAGGAGACTAACTCACATGCATGTCCCTATCTTCAATATTGGCTGGCAAAGCCAGTTACTAACTTTAACTAACACACATAGATAACATTGAGTCTTATCTGTCAGATGGGGACAGCCTCCCAATAGATCCTCAGATGCTGCAACACGTGGGGGGAGAGAGGGGGGGTCTACCCCGAACTGGATACTGGGGAGTAGCAGTTTCCTCCTGGCCTCTAAGAAAGAAACTAAAGCAGCAAACCTCACTGCAATGTAGTTCTGTTCCTCAATTAGGAGACCAGGTGAGGGAAACCAGAACCATTGTAAAGTCTGGTATGGATTACCTATCTACTAGCCTTAGTGACTGTGAATCTGTGGGGTGGATCATATCCACACTATATCTGCAACTCTGTGTGCCCAAAAAGCAAAGTGAAAAAGTGTACATTTTTTAAATTTTGTACATGAATACTGCAACAAAAAGGGCTACAACTCAAATGTGATAATGCTTACTGTGCTCAAGGCTAAATAACAATGGCTTCTTGTAAGACTTTCTGAACTGCAGCATCAGCAAACAGGTACCTATTCTGCGAATTTGTAAATTATAGCGCTGTACCCCTCCCCCCCCTCAAGGTGATCACCTTTAGAAAGGTCCCGCTTGTTCATGCAAATTGCTCCGGATAAAGTCCGATAACAGCAAGCTTGTGAAAGTGCACAAATGTACATAAAATACAATTGTGTTGGTTTGAATGATCTGAAACACACACTACGCGTTTCGTCCTTAAGGACTGGGGTCCATGCCATATTTTAACTATTCTGTATGGTTTCTTTTTAATGTCTATGTGTCAGTTCAATAAATTGTTAATTCTCATCATTGGTATATCTGAGTGCTCTCTACAGGTTTATTTCTCTTCGTGCTGTTATTTATATATATATATATATATATATATATATATATATATATATATATATATTTCTACATACTTCACCCAGAACCAAAGGAATGACGAGGAAGACACAGCACATCCAGGTAAGGTTTAAAAAAAAAAGGTGTATTGTACAAATGCAAAATTCCAACATTTCGGTTCTACTAAGGAACCTTCATCAGGGCCATGTAAAGGCATGAGCACAAATACAAACATACGCACCCTCGAACCCGGACGTAAACCCGGCACCAAAAGCATGTGAAGCTAGGGGGCCATGCATAACAGCTGCTGTTTGTTAGGCTACTCACTAAAACAAAGCCGTGTACGAAGTGAATGGTGGTGTGATGTGTTTTTTTACCTATCCGAGAATGACAAGCACAACAAATGCTTGTCAGACTTTGCCATGCAGAGAAGCAGGGTCTAACAGATTAATAACTGGGCAAAACAGTATTACCGTGTGGCAGCAGAATAACCAAGTACAATATTAGCTCGGAACAAAGGACCATACTATCAAGACTACTGCTGAATACTTATCAATGGCATTGTAAGCAAAATTAATTCTTATAATTTGGTATCAAAGAAGAAAAATATCTGCGCTACCTATATCAAACTAATGTGTGCTGTGATGTATCAGTGTGACTAGTTATAGATGAATATGTGAACATATAAAATACAATATAAAAAATAAATATGTGCTCAATAATTGACAATGTTGAAAATGAATACAATGTTTACAAAGTTATACAAAAAACAATCCAAAAACCTAAATTGAAGTAGTCAGTCCAATTGAGGAAACAGGGCCTTTCAATAGTTCATTGTAAACATGCACCGAAAGTTGAAATAGCTGTTGATATGTGTATAGAACACAAATAGAAGAAACCACAATAGAAAAAGGGGAAATGTGTATAAATGAAACGGATGATATATAGTTACGATGAGACCGGTGAAGGATAAAACTTTTTTGATGTTGTTTTCACAATCTCAAATCGCCGAATCAGACTGCTTGGTTAGCTGCTCTTTCACTGGATAACTACATCCGAGGTGGACATCTAAGAAAATAAGGAAGAAGTGCGTGTCCCCATAAACGGTCACATTTTATTAATACAGGTCTCTTGGCCACCTGTGCACAAACATGCACTTAATGACAATAAAACTAAAGAAATTAGCATATCCAACAATCTGGACTTTGAAAAATTTGCCCTTAATTGATATCCTAAGACTTGGATATGATGGATAAAAAAAGGCTATTAAACATAAAAAATACCTTATAACAAAAATGCTAAAAATAGCACATCCAACAACATAAACGTATACAATGCGCCCTTACCGTATGTTGCTAGATCAAAAGCATGATCGCTACTGGTTTGTTTACAATCCCCGGCAGTCTGTCGGCTTCTTGGCGTCTCACATTTGGAAGAGAATGTGCAGCGGTTCAGCAATACGTACTGTTACAACATGCAATGTCCTCTTGAAAGGCTCTAAAATTATAGTGGTGACTCATACGAAATCTCATGATCAAGGCATCGATCGCCAGTCTCTTGGGATCTTAAGTCAATGTATGCACAGACCTCTTCATGTTTATCCCATCCATAGTGGTATAACAGCCAGATGCCTGAAGAAAGAAACAGAATGGTTATAAATAATCCTGTACCATCCACTTTATAGTCCTCATATGCAGAGATAAAGAGATGTTTGAATTTTGCTTAGAATGCCGTCTATAACTATATTCAGCGGTAGTCTTGCTAATATGTTCCTTTTTTCTGAGTTAATCAGCAATATCCAGAGGCACTCCTGTTGCCTAGAAAGTATTAGAAAGAAAAAAATATTGGTGCTTTCTATCAATCAATGCCCATATGCTCCAAATAATGGTATATAAATGAAAAAAAATACTAAGATAGAGGCACACAACCATTACTATCTTTGTAGTATTTTTGATCAGAGTTAAAATTATACTTTCTATTCTGCTGAAACATTTTGTTGTGCATGTCGTTCTCGGTCAGGTAAATACACACATAGAGATCACACCACCATTCACTTCGTACATGTAAGGGCGCCGCGTCCCTTACCTTCCGAGGTGCCTCTCTCCCCGCGCTCCTCGCATGCCGCACTTCCTGTTGTGAGGGCGCGTGAACGCCGCGCCCAGAGTGCCGCCTCCCGATCAGCGGTGACCCGCGCTCCAGCTGCGAGCTGCATGCGCCGCCGAGGTGGACCGCCACACACACCAGCTCTTCCTGGCAGCCGCTCCAGCGCTGTGCCCCATTCGCGGGCGCTCGCACACGCGCACGCATATATATGGCTGCACTTACTCGTCGCTGGGAATCCTCTACACCTGTCCTGCACCCAGCCTCGGCCTATTAGCGGTCCACTTACTGTGACCTCACCTCCATTCTTCCCCATTGGCTCCTGCTATTTAGTTCAATCAGCCCTAGGCTGATTGCTGAGCATAGTTAGTTCTTAGTTGTGCTTGCTACAAGCCACTTCGTTGCATTCATCTTGTCTCCTTGTACTTAGATACCAGCATTGTATCCGGATTCCTGACCTCTGGCACCCTTGGACTCGGCTCTCTCATCGGACTTCTACTCTCTCCTACCCACGACCCTGGCTTCGGACTCTGACTACTCTCGATTTCTCCAACCCTGATACGGCAAGTACCTCCTACGATCCTACCCTCTCCTGCCCGGACCCGGCCTGCCACGACCACAAGCTGCGCAACCCGGACCCGGCTGGTTTGTGGTGAGTACCCGTGACATTATGCTCAGTCGCGCAGGTGCTCTATTGTGGAAACAGCAGACAACTGGCACTCGCCTGTCCATCTAGGTCGGGAAACGCCAAACCCCATTGAGTATTGGGAGGACTACACTGGGCATGGTCACCTCTCCATCTTCTCCCAAAATGCCTTCTAAGGTACTCATACCCATCACATTAGCAGGAGACTTCAGAAACACCGTCACACAGGCCTTCCTGGATTTCGGCTCCGGTGGAAACTTCATCGATCAGGGTTTTGCAGGAAGGAATCGTATTCCGCTGATAACCAAGGATCGTCCCATGGGCCTCAAGGCCATTGATGATAGGCCTTTACAGCCCGCTGTCATATCCCTACAGTCCGTCCCTCTCCGTCTCAAGATTATTGGTGGCCATTCCGAATGGATACAGTTAGATGCCATCCACACACCGGCGGTAGATGATATTCTGGGTCTCCCCTGGCTCCAGCTCCACAGCCCCCATATTGAATGGCTCTAGTCACAGCCCATCACTTGGGGAGATCGGTGTCAAGAGACAAAGCTCTAGTGGGGGCCTCGATTCTGGAACCAAGTGTCACGCTGTGCAGCCCGCAAACCAGACCAGTCCCCTGTACTGAGGTGGGATGTAGAGTATACGCACCGACAGCAGAGGGGGCGTGTCTGGGATGTGGCGTAGTAGCGTGGCCAGGCCTGGATGTAGATAAAGAATGGTCAAGTACTTGCCGAGTCCGAGGATATAGAAAGTTCCGTAGTCAAAATCCGTAGCCAAGTCCGAGGGTCTTAGAGGTTAGAGTAGTCAGTAGGAAAGCCGAGTTCAGGACAATAGCTGTAGGAAATAAACACAGAGAGCACGACACAGGTTCCAGGCAACACAGGTAGCAAGGAGCTATGCAGAGCAAGTAGTGAAAGCAATGCAGGATATTTAAAGCGGCAATGACCAACCCGGACGAGGGGCGTGTCGAGGAGCTGCTCGTGAGTGGCTGAGAGACCAGGAAGGAGTAGAGCACAGATGAGAGTGCTGGAGACGTGGTGAAGACTCCCACGCCGAGCGGGGGGCGGAGACAGGCATAATGCGCGCGCTATAAATCCTAGAAGGAAGCGCGCGCTCTGTAACACCAGCGCCAGAATCCAAGATGGCGGCCGCGTTCAAGGTATGCGCTGGGCGGCGGCATGGGTAGCAACGGGGGGCGGGGGCAGCAGCCGCTGCAGTACTGGTAGTGAGTAAGGAGGGGTCACGCAGCAAGGGATGTGCCCTCCGATTCCTTACAGTACCCCCCCCCCCCTTCAGGATCGACCCCAGGACGATCCATCCAAGGCTTCTGTGGAAATTTCTCGTGGAAGCGATTGAGTAGAGCTGGAGCATGAATGTCTTCCCTTGATATCCAGGAATGCTCTTCTGGACCATAGCCCTTCCAATGTACAAGGAACTGTACTTTTCCCCTGGGTATATGGGAATCCACGATGCACTGCACCTCGAATTCTGAGTGTCCTTGGACCGTAACAGGGTTGGGTTTACGGGCTTTTGCAGGAAAGCGATTGCTCTGAACGAAAGGCTTGAGCAGGGATACATGGAACGCATTGGGAATGTTCATGGATGAAGGCAACTGTAAACGGAACGTGACAGGATTGATTTGTTCCTGAATCAAGATAGCCCCCAAAAATCTAGGCGCCAATTTCGGGGTAGGAGTCTTCAGTCTGATATTTTTTGCTGAAAGCCAGACTTGGTCCCCTGGCTTGTAATTGGGAGCCTGTTGACGACGACGATCTAGAACAATTCTCCAGTTGATGACAAAGTTTTATTTTTATTGAACCTCTGAGCTGCACTAAGGAGTGTGGATTGGATCTTGATCCATGAGTTCTGTAGCGTGGTTACCCATTTATCGTCTGCTGGCACTCCTGGGGGAGTGTTGGAGATTGGAAGCCGACTTTGATGAAAGCCGTAATTCACGAAAAACGGAGATTCTTGCGTAGATTCATTACGGAGAGAATTGGAAGCAAATTCCGTCCATGGTAACAGATCAACCCAATTATCTTGGGTATCAGACATAAAGCATCGTAGATACTGTTCATTGCTTTGATTAAGTCTCTCAGTTTGCCCATTAGTTTGGGGATGATAGCCTGAAGAGAAGGATAAGGCCATAACAAGCCTCTTGGAGAAAGCACGCCAAAACCTTGATATGAATTGCGATCCTCGGTCAGAAACTATGGACGTAGGGATCCCGTGGATATGAAACACTTCTTTGGTAAAAATATCTGCCAGGGTGGGAGAGGAGGGAAGACCCTTGAGGGGAACAAAATGGGCCTGTTTTGAAAATCGGTCTACTATGACCAAAATGGAAGTCCTACCTTTGGAGGGCGGAAGATCTACAATAAAATCCATCGAAATATGTGACCATGGATCAGGTACTGGAAGAGGCATGAGTAACCCGGAAGTCTTTTGATGAAGAGTCTTGTTCTGTGCACAAACTGGACAAGTGCGTGTAAATTCGTGAATGAGTTTTGCCATCTTAGGCCACCAAAAGGTGCGCATAATGAGATCCAAAGTTCTCTTGAAGCCGGGATGGCCGGCTGACCGGACGGAGTGACCCCATTCCAAGATCTTCTGACGAAACTTGGGGATGGCATAAAGAATTCCTTCTTATACCTCTAGACCACTCGAAACCTGTGACTGAGCTTCTACGATCTTTTCAAGAATATCAAAAGAGTTGGCGGAGACCATGAATTTCGAAGGTACAATTGTTTCTGAGATTTCTTCGGATTTTTCCTCAGGGGAAAATTATCTGGACAAGGCATCAGCTTTTACGTTCTTCGTGCCGGGGATGTATGATAGAGTATAATTAAATCTTGGAAAAATAAGTGCCCAGCGGGCTTAACGAGATCCTAGACGACGTGCACTTTCGCTAAAGAGAATATTCTTATGATCTGTCAATTAGTTCGCGGGAGTTTTCCAGGAGGTGTCACCACTCCTGTAAAGCTATCTTGATGGCCAGGAGTTCTCTATTGCCGACATCATAGTTCTTTTCAGCAGGGGAGAACTTTTTCGAAAAAAATCCACATGGGTGCAATTTATCTTGAGGGGAGAGTCTCTGGGAGAGAATTGTACCCGCACCACAATCAGAGGCATCCACTTCTAATGTAAACGGAAGACTAGTATCAGGATGACGAAGGATGGGTGCCGAAACAAAAGTTTGCTTCAAGGTTTCAAAGGCGGAGACGGCCTCCGGAGGCCACACAGATGGATCGACTCCCTTCTTAGTAAGCACAGTGATGGGAGCCACAGTGGTAGAAAATTTCCGGATTAATTTTCTATAGTAATTGGAAAAGCCCAAAAAACGCTGAATGGCCTTAAGAGAATTGGGCAGGGGCCAATCCAAAAGAGCCTTAAGTTTTTCTGGGTCCATCGAAAATCCTTTATCCAAAATGATATAGCCTAAGAAGGCGGTAGAAGACTGATGAAAAAGACATTTCTCGAGCTTTGTGTAGAGATTATTGACACGGAGACGAGAGAGGACAAGTCTAGTATGCTGGACATGATCTTGAAGATTCTCAGAAAAAATTAGAATATCGTCAAGGTAAATAATTATGAAGGAATTGAGGACATCGCGGAAGACATCATTCATAAAATCCTGAAAGACAGCAGGAGCATTGCATAAGCCAAATGGCATCACGAGATACTCATAGTGTCCGCTTCTTGTATTGAAGGCGGTTTTCCATTCATCGCCTTCTCGAATACGTATGAGGTTATAGGCTCCTTGGAGGTCTAGCTTGGAAAACAATTTGGCTCCTTGAAGCCTATCAAACAGTTCCGAAATCAGAGGGAGGGGATACCGGATTTTGATAGTAATGAGATTGAGGCCCCGGTAGTCAATGTATGGTCTCAGGGATCCATCCTTTTTCTTCACAAAAAAGAAACCGGCATCAGCGGGAGATGAAGAGTTGCGAATGAATCCCTTTTCAAGATACTCTTTGATGTAGATTTCCATGGCTTCAGTCTCTGGGAGAGACAAGGGGTAGGACTTAGACTTTGGCAGGACAGCACCAGGGACTAGATCAATGGGATAATCATAGGGTCTATGAGGAGGCAGGACCTCTGACTGAGACTTACTGAAAACATCGATGAAATCAGCATATACTTTGGGAAGAGTGGAGTTGCTATCAGAAGGCGTTTCCATTCCCACGATAACTGTGGCAGGAGCTATGACCGGCGACGATCAGGCGTTTGTCTCTGGCTCCCATTGAATCGTTTGGCAGTCCCTCCAATCTATGCGTGGGTTGTGATGCTGTAACCAAGGTAACCCTAGGATAACTGAAACATCAGGAGAGTGTATTACGTCAAAGGAGATGATCTCGGTGTGAGTACCGGCAGATAAAGTGAGAGGAAGAGTCTCTAACATGATGAAAGCTGGTTGCAAAGGACGTCCATCAATAGCCTCAAGTCCAATTGGTGCTTTCTTGGAGATAAGAGAAATCTTGTTACGGGTGGTGAAATCTTGGTCCACAAAATTACCACCGGAGCCTGTATCGAGAAAAGCAGCAGTAGTTACACGAAAATTCGGGCCTTGAAGCGAAACTGGGAGCATAATCCTTTTAGGGAGTTCCTCTTTAGAGAGTGAGCGAGAAGAAATTGATCCGAGGGTAAGTCCCTCTTGCGTGGCTGGTCCCGTTTGTTCCTTGGGCCTCAAAGGACAAAAACATACCACATGATCTGGTGATCCACAATAATAGCATAGGCCCTCATTCTGTCGGCGAACCCTCTCGGCCTTCCTGTTGGGAGTACTGATCCGCTGACTGTCGATCTGCATGGGTTCCACAGCCTCAGGAACAGACCATATAGCCGGAGGAGGCCTAGGATAAGGAGGGTCAGAAGGTACGAACTTGGGACATTGGCGTTTATGACTTCGCTCCTGGAGGCGCTGATCCACGCGTATGCACTGTGTGATCAAATCCTCCAATGCTTGGGGTCGGGGCTGGACTGCAAGTTCATCCTTTACAGATTCGGTCAAACTTGCCAAAATACAGAAGTAAGTGCCTCTTCGTTCCAACGAGTCTCTGCAGCGACGGTCCGGAATTCCAGTGCATATTTGGCTACGGACCTACGACCCTGAGACAAATGAACTGGAGAAGAGGCAGCGAGCAGGAATATCAAATACCTGCTGGAATTCTTGGCGGAAGAGCTGGTAAATCGAGGTGAACTCCAAACGCAGTTCCCAGATGGGAGAAGCCCAGGCCAAGGCATCCCCTGTTAAGAGAGATTAAACATAGGCTACCTTGGTGCGTCCGGTAGGAAAGAGGCTTGGAGACATTTCAAACTGAATTTCACACTGGTTCAAAAAACCTTGACAAGCCAAAGGGTCATCCGCATATGCTTTAGGCATAGGGATTCTGAGTTCCGAAGGCCGGGCGCTTCCAGGTGTGGCTGCAGCTGGTGGCGGAGTGGACTGTAGTGAGAGAGAGGATAGCTGTTGAATCAAATCGGAAATCTGCGTTCCCAAAGCTTGGATGCATTGCGCAAGGGTCAAAAGTAGCTGGCCCAGCTCAGCCAGGTCTGTGTTTGGGCTCTGCATAATGTCACGCTGTGCAGCCCGCAGACCAGACCAGTCCCCTGTACTGAGGTGGTATGTAGAGTATACGCACCGACAGCAGAGGGGGCGTGTCCGGGATGTGGCTTAGTAGCGTGGATATAGAAAGTTCTGTAGCCAAGTCCGAGGGTCTTAGAGGTTAGAGTAATCAGTAGGAAAGCCAAGGTCAGGAGCCAGAGGGGGTATTTAGATGAGCTGGGTCAATAGCTGTAGGAAATAAACACAAAGAGAGCACGACACAGGTTCCAGGCAACACAGGTAGCAAGGAGCTATGCGGAGCAAGGAAGTGAAAGCAAAGCAGGATATTTAAAGCGGCAATGACCAATCCGGACGAGGGGCGTGTCGAGGAGCTGCTCGTGAGTGGCTGAGAGACCAGGAAGTAGTAGAGGACAGATGAGAGTGCTGAGACGTGGTGAAGACTCCCACGCCGAGCGGGGGGCGGAGACAGGCATAATGCGCGCGCTATAAATCCTAGAAGGTAGCGCACGCTATAAATCCTAGAAGGAAGCGCACGCTCTGTAACACCAGCGCCAGAATCCAAGATGGTGGCCGCGGCGGAGTTCAAGGTATGCGCTGGGCAGCAGCATGGGTAGCGATGGGGGGCGGGGGCAGCAGCCGCTGCAGTACTGGTAGTGGGTAAGGAGGGGTCACGCCGCAAGGTACGTGGCCCCCGATTCCTTACACCAAGTAAGTCCCAACTCCCGGAGATCTATAGTGACTTCAGGGACGTCTTTGACAAAACCCAAGCTGAAGAGTTTCCACCCCATTGCGCCTACGATTGCCCCATAGACCTTCTCCCAGGTGCTATTCCCCCCAGAGGCTGCTGTTATCCCCTCTCTCCCCCCGAGACCAAGGCCATGAGATTTTTTTTTGTAAAGAAAAAGGATGGTACGCTGCGTCCATGTAGTGATTACAGCGGACTCAACAAGGTGACCATTAAGAGCCGGTACCCACTACCCCTGATTGCAGAACTTTTCGACAGGTTACAAGGAGCCACTATCTTCTTCAAGATAGACCCTCGGGGCTCCTACAACCGAGTTCGGATCTGTAAGGGGGATGAATGGAAGACGGCTTTCAACACGCGGGATGGGCACTACGAGTATTTGATGATGCCCTTCGGCCTTTGTAACGCCCCCTTAGTCTTCCAAGACTTCGTGAATGACGTCTTCAGAGATTTGCTAGATCAGCACGTGGTGGTCAACCTGGACGATATTCTCATTTTCTCCAAGGACGCTCTGGAACACACAAGGCACGTTAAACAGGTACTTCAGAGGTTACGGAGGAACCATCTGTTTGCAAAGCTGGAGAAGTGCCAGTTTCACCAGTCAACTACTTAATTCCTGGGATACATCATCTCAGACACAGGCCTTGCCATAGACCCAGCTAAATTAGAAGCAGTCAAACTGGCCCCGCCCTGCCTCTCTGAGAGCGGTACAGAGGTTCTTATGCTTCGCCAATTATTATCGCAGGTTTATAAAGAATTTCTTTGAAGTAGTCGCACCCATCACAGCCCTTACCCAGAAGAAAGCTAACACAGCACAATGGTCCTCCGAAGCTATCATGGCATTCAAAGTCATTAAGAAAGCTTTCGTCTCAGCTCCTATTTTAGTGCATCCTGATCCCGGACTGCCCTTCACTCTTGAGGTGGATGCTTCGGATGTAGGAGCTGGAGCTATCTTGTCCCAGAGGAGGAACCCACAGGCCAGGCTGCATCAATGTGCATTCTTGACTAGAAAATTCTCTGCGGCAGAACGTAATTATGATGTAGGTAACCGTGAGCTCCTCACAATCAAGATGGCCTTGGAGGAATGGCGTAATCTCGTGGGAGCAGAGAACCCCATCACCATTCTTACGGATCATAAGAACCTGTTATATATTGAAACCGCCTGTCGCTTAAATTCCTGGCAAGCACGTTGGTCTCTCTTCTTTACCCGGTTCAATTTCCTCATATCCTATCTCCCAGGCTCCAAAAATGTGAAAGCGGATGCACTTTCACGGCGGTTTACAGTAGAGGATATAACCGTGGACCACCAGGAGACTATCCTTCCCTCCAATTGTGTCCTTCGACCAATACCTTCGACGCCCTGTCAGAGATTGCCAAGGTTCAAGATCAGATCCCTCAAGGTCTTAGAGTGCCAGACGGACGCTTATTCACACCCCCGACTCTTCACCAGAAGGTTATGCAGTGGGGACATGCCTCCAAGACTGCGGGTCACCCAGGGACCAAAAGGAGTTTGAGGTTCAGTCCATCTTGGACTCGCGTTTCTCGAGAGGAGGACTCCAATATTTGGTGCATTGGAGAGGTTTTGGCTATGAGGAGAGGTCTTGGACTCCGCTGGATCAGGTGCATGCTCCCAGGTTTCATCGGAAATTTCCTCTTAATCCTTGTGTGGATCGCCCGGAGGTCGACCCTGAAGGGGTGGGGGGTACTGTAAGGGCGCCGCGTCCCTTACCTTCCGAGGTGCCTCTCTCTCCCCGCGCTCCTCGAATGCCGGCACTTCCCATCGCGGGGGCGTGTGAACGCCGCTCCCAGAGTGCCGTCTCCCGATCAGCGGTGACCCGCGCTCCAACTGCGGGCTGTGTGTGCCGCTGAGGTGGACCGCCATGCACACCAGCTCTTCCTGGCAGCCGCTCCAGTGCTATGCCCCGGGCGCACGCACACGCGCACGCATATATATGGCTGCACTTACTCATCGCTGGGAATCCTCTACACCTGTCCTGCACCTAGCCTCGGCCTATTAGCGGACCACTTACTGTGACCTCACCTCCATTCTTCCCCATTGGTTCCTCACTGCTATTTATTTCAATCAGCCCTAGGCTGATTGCTGAGCAAAGTTAGTTCTTAGTTGTGCTTGCTACAAACACTTCATTGCATTCGTCTTGTCTCCTTGTACTTAGATCCCAGCATTGTATCCGGACTCCTGACCTCTGGCATCCTTGGACTCGACTCTCTCATCGGACATCTACTCTCTCCTACCCACGACTCTGGCTTTGGACTCTGACTACTCTTGACTTCTCCAACCCTGATACAGCAAGTACCTCCTACGATCCTACCCTCTCCTGCCCGGACCCGGCCTGCCACGACCACGAGCTGCGCAACCCAGACCCGGCTTCGCGGCCTAGGTCGGTGTTTTCATATCCCCACCTCAGCCTCACGGTCCGGTCCTGGTTTGTGGTGAGCACCCGTGACAGTACACTGCTTTGTTTTAGTGAGTAGCCGAGCAACAGCAGCTGCTATGCATGGCCCCCTAGCTTCATAGGCTTTTGGTGTCAGGTTTACGTCCGGGTTCAAGGGTGCATATGTTTGTATTTTTGTTCATACCTTGACATGGCCCTAATGAAGGTTCCTTAGTAGGACCGAAACGTTGGCATTTTGCTTTTTGTACAATACATGTTTTTTTTTAACACTTAACTGGATGTGCTGTGTCTTCTTCTCCATTCTCTTGGTTCTGGGAGAAGTATAACTTTATTTATTACCTTTGTTTATTACCACTCACCGATATATGCCTACAGTAACTATGTTTTTTAAAGGTGTATTTAATGATCATTATACATGTATTACATTTCTAGGAGATATAGCAACCGAATTCTTTATTTTTCTATAGACCCATCATATATTGACTGCTAAAACTCTGACTCAGGCCCTCATTCTCTCCCGTCTCAATTACTGTAACCTCCTGCTGTCCGGCCTTCCTGCCTCTCACCTGTTTCCCCTACAATCTATCGTAAACGCTGCTGCCAGAATCACTCCAGTTTTTCCTAAATCTGTCTCAGCATCTCCCCTGCTGAAATCACTCTCCTGGCTTCCTATCAAATCCCGCATCTCGCACTCAATTCTCCTCCTCACTTTTAAAGCTTTACATTCTTCTGCCCCTCCCTACATCTCATCCCTAATTTCTCGCTATGCACCATCTCGACTCTTGAGTTCTGCTCAAGGATGCCTTCTTTCTACCCCCTTTGTATCTAAAGCCCTCTCCTGGCTTAAACCTTTTTCGCTGACTGCCCCACACCTCTGGAATGCCCGTCCCCTCAAAACCCGACTAGCACCCTCTCTATCCACCTTTAAGACCCACCTTAAGACACACTTGCTTAAAGAAGTATATGAGTAGCATAGTGGCTAATAGTATACACTTGATACATGTGCAGATGCACTTACCAGAATGCCACCTACTGTCTCTGTACGTTCTTCCTACCTACCAATTAGATTGTCAGCTCTTCGGAGCAGGGACTCCTCTTCCGAAATGTTACTTTTATATCTGAAGCAGTTATTCCCATGATCTGTTATTTGTATTATTTGTTATTTATATGATTGTCACGTGTATTACTGCTGTGAAGCGCTATGTACATTAATGGCACTATATAAATAAAGACATACAATACAATACAACGAGGTGTTTCCTCTAACCTGATATAGTTAACACAGGAATTGAAATGGACACTAGTTAAGTTATACCTAAAGGTGACGTTACTCCCATCCAAACCCTGAAATATGGATGAGAGAGGAAGAATTTTAGTATAGTCCCAAGTGACATTTACCTCCCCAAACACACTGATGAAATAATAGTGCTGAAAGGAATATACTGTTGAAATTAATTATATATTACTGAAATTGACTGTGGGGCCTCTGGAGAAGAATTGATGGTGATGTTCTGTTTCCATTTTGTCTGTTCTGTTATGTCTATAGTGTCGTGTGTGTGTGTGTGTGTGTGTGGTATGGATGAGTTTCGCTCATATTAGATTTACGACTGTGCCTGTAGTTTACGCCCACATTCCTGGTATCAAGAAGCACCTGGTTCCTATAGAGAGTTGTTTTAATCTAGTTTTAACAAGGTTTTAATGATCTGTAAAATGATTGGCTTAGAATAAGGGAGTATTTATTATATTCTGCCTAGTAACCTATTTTAAACAAAAGAATCAAAACTGTAAAAAAGCCTGTTTGGGCCCTCCCTTGGCAGTGAGTCTCATTGAATTTTGTTTGTATGATCATACTCTGTGCTATAAACTAGTAGTAGGCAATAAACTATTCTACGAACCTGAGTTTGCTCTTGTATATATTTCGGTGTACAAACAACAACAACAGTTTTGGCGACGAAGCATGGGATTCCAAAATCTCGGACACATGGACCAGAGAAGACAGGCAGCGCTCAATGGAACACTCAACGCTATGATCATTTGTTTGACAAGGTAGGCACCTTTTGAAATGCCTTTAGTTTAAAATGTGGAGTGTTTCATGAGGCCATGATGTCTCTGAAGTCTTAAGTGCTTCTGCATTAGGATTGTCAAATTTTTCTAAGACACGCAACCCAAATTTCTAATGCCAGATTAACCAAGTATGAGTGCATACTGACTGGCACTAATAATGTCACAGTCCATCGGTGCCCTCATTATTCTCAACAGATTGTTTTTGCCTATAAAGAGTCCAGAATAGTCCGAAGTGTTTACCAGATTCCCAAGAGGGGTCTTCACCGCCTGGATTAAGAATCTCAGGTTTTCTCAAGTATTGCGAATCTCAGTGGGGAACAGACCCTAAGTATAGGTTAAAGGTAGGGAAAATATATATATTTTTCCGCCAAATTATTTTGTTAAGATTGTCAGGTATAAATATGTTATAAAGATTGTTTTCTTGAGTAATCACTGTGTCTGTGATAGTAGAAACTTGCAAGTTTATCCAAAAATAAGAATATAATTAATTGCTCACGATGAAGTTTATTTTTATTTAAAGGTGTATACCCCCACTATAAAACAAATTAATCAACACTGGGCAAAGGAGAGTTTGAGTGTTTGTGGAGAGAGAGAGAGGAGGACAAAGAGTGTGGGAAGATATGCAGGAAGATCATTTGATCTTTATAAAAAATGGCAATCGGCCCAGTCACTGGTAAAATGTAAGGGTTCATTCGTTCTGGCCAGACGATGGGCTTCTTAAATCAGAAAGAAATTATTTTCCCTTTGCTCTATTTCAACCTCGAGAGAGAAGAGAGACAGCATTAATTTAACCCGCAGCTGAAGTGACCCCCCGTCCACCCAGCTTAAAGAATGTGCATATATTCCAGACACAAAAGTTAACTCAAAGCTCCGTAGCTTCAAATTTGTTGTAAAAGCAGGTTAGTTATGATAAGAAAAGAGAAGGACATTTTTATTAATTTAGTTTGCAGGATCAATCTGTTTTTTTTTAAAATTATTATAAGGTAGGTGAGAAATACGTGTTTTTTTGTTGTGCTTTTTGTTGTTGTTGTTGTTGTTTGTTAAATTATTTGCTCATGTTTTTCCAAAAGTTTAAGGAAATTCCCTTTGTGTGTTTTCTGATTGTGTGTAACCAGTAAATATATTTCAATTTTATTTGTTCTGGTTAGGATATGTTTGTGAATTTTTTAAGATACTGCTAAAAGTTCACAAGCACACTGTGTAAATTGTATGTTATGGGTGTCTTGCCCCTTGACAATGTCCCAGAGTTTTTATTTTTTGGTTGCCATGGAAAATTTTGGGCTTACCGTATCAAGGCGTCTGATCCACTGTGTCTCTTTTTGCAGTAGTGTCCTCTGTAGGTCACCCCCACGTTGTTTCCTCCCCACACCATCGATGACCTGGTATCTCAACTAGCTGCCGTTATGCCCAGCTTGTGTGAAGTGATGGGCGACAGGCACCTCTGGATCACCCCTACGGATGGCAGCCTTGTGTTGTCTGATCCGATCCTTCACAAGCTGTGTCGTTTCAACCACAAACCCCAACCCACAAGGGCATTTAATAAGATAAATTACGTTCTTGGATAAGCATGTATAGAAGTTTTTAATGTGGTATTGTTGCCCAGTGTGGGGGTGGTGAAACGTTGGTACTTCCTGGACACTGCTACATTGGCTGCACCCGAGGCATCTGAAACAGCCCAGTCTAGGAGTACCCAGAAAAGTCTGTCCCACCTCTGACCCACCTATGTCTGCCTTCACTAACTTACTTTGTAGATTCTGGACACTTTTGTAAGAAAAGTGTAGTTTAAGTGAGAAGATGGGGGGCAGAAGATGATCACTCTGTAATATTGGCCAGTGGCGTAGCACAATGTTCTTTATCCTGCCACTCTGGGTATTGTAAGTGGATACAAAGGGTATGGAGAATTGTTTAATGGGATGAACCCCTTGGGATCTACTCTGAAGGAGGTTATCCCTAAGAGTTGCCTCAGCCTTGGTCTGTTGCACCTCCAGTAATTCATTAGGGTAGCCTCTATTCCTAAATTTAGCATGCATGACGTCAAGACTGTCCTTAACACTATCAGGGGTGCTAATGATTTCCTTGTCCTAAGGAATTGGCTATATGGTAAGCCTCTAACGGTGTGTGGTGGGTAAAAACTAGTGAAGTGCAGGAGGTTATTTTTTATCACGGGTACTTTTTGTTGCCAGGTGCAGATATCTACTTCAAAGACAGTTTCTGATTCCTGCGCCAAAGCAATTCTCTGGGGTAACAATACTCATAATCAGTGTTCGACAAATCACCCAAAAATCTACTCGCCACCTAGTCCCGCCCCAACCCTGCCCCTAGCCCCGCCCCCAACCCTAGCCCCGCCCCCATCCCCGCTTTAAAATAAAATATATTAATAAAATACATTTAATAAATTCCTAGTCAGAACATTTGTTTTTGACATAAATGTATTTATTGTATTAAAATTATACTACAATTAGTCCTTGTTACGTGTGTGTGTAAATGTCAGATCTAGAAATAAAAGCCAGGTGTCAATGACTAGTTTCCTGAACCCCTTAACCAGTGTCTGGACATCCCCGCTTCACAATATCTAAAGCAGCAATCCCGCCTGGGATTTTACCTGATCCGCAATCCCTCAATGTCCAGGTACCCTCATTCCCGCAATGTTATACATTGGAGGGGATGTGTTCCCTACCTGTCTTCTGGGTTTGGGGGGATTCCGATGTCTTCCGTGTGAAGCTTGAGTCAGATCTGGAAGAAAGCAGTATAGGTTATTTCGGTGTAGTATAGGGCAGTTAAGATATATAGGGTAAATAAGATATCCAGATCGAGAGTGTAAGAGAGTGAGTGTGAGAGAGAGAGTGAGTGTGGGAGAGAGAGTGAGTGTAGGAGAGAGAGAGTGTGGGAGAGAGAGAGTGAGTGTGGGACAGAGAGAGAGAGTGTGGGAGAGAGAGAGAGAGAGAGGGAGAGAGTGGGAGAGAGTGGGAGAGAGTGGGTGTGGGAGAGAGAGAGTGTGGGAGAGAGAGAGTGTGGGAGAGAGAGAGAGAGAGAGTGGGAGAGAGAGAGTGTGGGAGAGAGAGAGAGAGAGAGAGTGGGAGAGAGAGAGTGTGTGGGAGAGAGAGAGAGAGAGAGTGGGAGAGAGTGAGTGTGGGAGAGAGAGAGATAGTGTGTGCGGGAGAGAGAGAGAGTGTGTGGGAGAGAGAGAGAAAGAGAGAGTGTGGGAGAGAGAGAGAAAGAGAGAGTGTGGGAGAGAGAGAGAAAGAGAGAGTGTGGGAGAGAGAGTGTGGGAGAGAGAGTGTGAGAGAGAAAGAGAGAGTGTGGGAGAGAGAGAGAGAGAGTGTGGGAGAGAGAGAGAGAGAGAGAGTGGGAGAGAGAGAGAGTGTGTGGGAGAGAGAGAGAGTGTGGGAGAGAGAGAGTGTGGGAGGGAGTGTGGGAGGGAGAGAGTGTGGGAGGGAGAGAGTGTGGGAGGGAGAGAGTGTGGGAGGGAGAGAGTGTGGGAGGGAGAGAGTGTGGGAGAGAGAGAGTGAGGGAGAGAGAGAGTGTGTGGAAGAGAGAGTGTGAGAGAGAGAGAGAGTGTGGGAGAGAGAGTGTGGGAGAGAGAGAGAGAGAGAGAGTGGGAGAGAGAGAGAGTGTGTGGGAGAGAGAGAGTGTGGGAGAGAGAGAGTGTGGGAGAGAGAGAGTGTGGGAGAGAGAGAGTGTGGGAGGGAGAGTGTGGGAGGGAGAGTGTGGGAGGGAGAGTGTGTGGGAGGGAGAGTGTGTGGGAGGGAGAGTGTGTGGGAGGGAGAGAGTGTGGGAGGGAGAGAGTGTGGGAGAAAGAGAGTGTGGGAGGGAGAGAGTGTGGGAGGGAGAGAGTGTGGGAGGGAGAGAGTGTGGGAGAGAGAGAGTGTGGGAGAGAGAGAGTGTGGGAGAGAGAGAGTGTGGGAGAGAGAGAGTGAGGGAGAGAGAGAGTGAGGGAGAGAGAGAGTGTGGGAGAGAGAGAGTGTGGGAGAGAGAGAGTGTGGGAGAGAGAGAGTGTGGGAGAGAGAGAGAGTGTGGGGGAGAAGGGAAGAGACACAGAGGGGAGAGACACAGAGGGGAGAGAGGGTGGGTGACTGGGTGGGTGACTGACTGACTGGGTGGGTGACTGACTGACTGGGTGGGTGACTGATCGGGTGGGTGGCTGACTGGGCGGGTGGGTGGCTGACTGGGTGGGTGACTGACTGGGTGGGTGACTGACTGACTGGGTGGGTGACTGATTGGGTGGGTGACTGACTGGGTGGGTGACTGACTGACTGGGTGGGTGACTGACTGACTGGGCGGGTGACTGACTGACTGGGCGGGTGACTGACTGACTGGGCGGGTGACTGACTGACTGGGCGGGTGGGTGGCTGACTGGGGTGGGTGACTGACTGGGGTGGGTGACTGACTGGGTGTAGAATGGGACAAATACATTAGGAATAACTGTAGACAGCATAAAAATTTGTTACTATCAACCAAACACACTCTCCCATGCACACACACACACACACACACACACACACACACACACACACACACACACACACACACACACACACACACACACACACACACACACACACACACACACACACACACACACACCCATGCATACACACACACACACACACACACACACACCCATGCATACACACACACGCATACACACACACACACCCATGCATACACACACCCAAACACACACACCCATGCATACACACACCCACACACACACCCATGCATACACACACATGCATACACACACCCACACACATGCATACACACACCCACACACACACCCATGCATACACACACATGCATACACAGACATGCACACACACACACACACACCCATGCATACACACACACACACACACCCATGCATACACACACCCATGCATACACACACCCACACACACCCATGCATACACACACATGCATACACACACACACACACGCATACACACACACACACACACACGCATACACACACACACACACACATACACCCATGCATACACATACACACACACACGACAGGGGGAAGAAGAGGAAAGTCGCGTGACCATCTCCAGTCCCACGCGGGAATCGGCGGGAAGCCGGGGTAAGCGGGGACAGGGAGAGAAGGGGGGAACACCCCCACTACGATCTCCTGCCCCGCGTGATAAGCCGGGACAGGGAGAGAAGGGGGAACATCCCCACTACCATCTCTTGCCCCGCGCGATAAGCCGGGACAGGGAGAGAAGGGGGGAACACCCCCACTACCATCTCCTGCCCCGCACGATAAGCCGGGACAGGGAGAGAAGGGGGGAACACTCCCACTACAAGCTGGGACCAGGGAGAGAAAGGAGGAACAAAAGGGTAATATGGTGCTCAAGTATGTAGTCCCATTACTTGTAATAGTAACAGTCCATTGCCCTGCTGTGCGTTCCACAGAGCAGGAGTGTTTGGCAGGCGGATGTCTCAAGGGGCTGAACAGGTAATTAGTCGCTTCTTGCATAGCGCTGGCGCAGCTGTGTATTAATTAAACCTTTATGCAAATTCCAAAGAGTGTTTTTTGGCGCCAAAACGGCAGACTGTCCCTATATATAGTGTGTCATACCATGTTCAAACTGACTTCTTGATAAAGTGCAACTTTTATTGCATGAAACGCGTAGAAGGTTGCAGCCTTCCACATTTTAATGCTTCCATAATAAAGAAGATTTTTGCCAGACCTGCTGTCACCCCCTCCTTGCTGTGCGTTGCTTCAACCTACTCTGTAGAGAAAGGAGGAACACCTGCCCCGCGCGGGAAGCTGGGACAGGGAGAGAAGGGGGGAACACCCCCACTACCATCTCCTGCCCCGCGCGGGGATCGGCGGGAAGTCGGGGTAAGCGGGGACAGGGAGAGAAGGGGGGAACACCCCCACTACCATCTCCTGCCCAGCACGGGAAGCGGGGAGTAAGGGGGCTTGCAGGGAAGGAGCAGAGGGGCCGCAAGATGGAGGATTGGAGAGTACTTACTCTCCAATAGATCTCCGGCCAGAAAGAATGGCCGCTCGTTGGGGGCGGGCTCATATAGAGCCTGGCCGCGCGCCCACAAAGCCTGGGAGTGCGCACCAATCAGCTGTCAGGTAGGGGAGTTTTTTTTTTCAGCGCGAGCAGGGAAATTTTAAAAAACAAACACGTGTGCTGCTTGGGCCAATATTTACTCGCCCGGAGGTTAAATCCACCCGCCCCGGGCGTGTAAATGTATAGGATTGTCGAACACTGCTCATAATATCTTAAACCACTAGTGGGAAAAAGGCAGCCTGTGGCCTTCAATCAGTACTCCTACTCTCTGTGTGCGATGGAGGAATGTTAGCTGGCACCCCAAAATGGAAGTTAGGCCCTGCTGTAAGTTGGGCCAACGTCTGGTGTCGCCAGTCTGGGTGTTCCCCTTTGTAAAGATTGCCTCCCACAATACTCCCTATAGACCAGTAGGGGCACACAGAGGAGTCAAGTTCAAGCCCAAGCCTAGTAGGAACTAGAATTTCCCATTTCACCATTTTAGTTTAGGGTATATAAACACCACCCAGCCTGTTAGCTGTCAACCTTTTGTTCTTTTGTCTTTCCCTGGCTATCATTACCTTGCATCTAGCTCTGCAGACTTCACGGTACTTTTTGCTTGGCCTTGCATTCCCCTTGCACTTCTTGCATGCTGCTCTTTTGTTTTTCCCTGGCTACCTCACTTTTGCACCTAGCTCTGCAGACTTGAAAGATCTCTTTTGTTTTGCCTTTTTCATGAATTACGTTGGTGTGCGCATTAAACACTATCTATTTAACTTATCAGTCTCTTGCATCAGTCTCTTGTATTTGGGGTTCCATGTTACATCCAAGGGTTCTATACTCCTAACATCCTGTATGTGGTGTTCCTGCATGGACCTTGCACTACCGGGAGGATGAGGCACAGTGTGAGGGGGTTGGGGGGGAGGGTAAGGGAGATGCTAAGGAGGGGTTATAAGGGGCAATAAGACGAGATATACGAGGGGTGATGTGAGAAGTTATAGGGAGGGGTTTTATTGGGCAATAGGAGGAGTTATTGCGAGGGACAAAAGATTATGTGCAGCACTTTTAGGGTCTAAAGGCCGACACTTGCAGACCTTTATTGTAAATCATGTTTCCCACCACTGTCTTAGACCCATTGCAATCTTGTTCCAAACCTCGTATTCTGCTGATACTGCCCTCACAAAAGTAGCTAACGATCTACACCAATGTTCCCAAACTTTTTGGGGGTTATTGTCCCCTTGGTTCCATAAACTCAACCCCAGGGCTCTACTACATTCCAATTTTGCTCTACCTCTCTGCTGCTTTTGACACTGTTCGCCACCTCTAGTGCTCACTTGGTATCTTCCACAAAGCCCTCTCCTGGTCCTCTATCTTTATAACCACTCCTTCATTGTCTGTATTGCTAGCTCTTCCTCTTCTGTTGACATGTCTGTTGATCTGTCTCAGAGATCTCTCCTTGGACCACTCCTTTTCTCTCAGGGCCTGCATGACTACACACTATTAGTAAAAATCACATTAAAGCAGCTTCATTACCTTAGCGGCTAGCCGCTAAAGTACTTGGCCCAGGGTGGATGGTTAGGCCTATCGGGAAGGTTGTGGGAGGAGTTAATCCCTTTATTACCATAACGGTGGGTACACCAGCCAATTGGATTGGGGGTGTACCATTTGACAACATCCCCCCATTGGATTGGATTACAATTAAAGAAGAGAAGACTGAAGAAAGAATAATAGAACTTACTGTACCAGAAGTTGAGGAGCATTGCGTCAAGGATCAAGAGGTTGCTGCTGCAGTCGGAATCAGTGGGTGAAATCATCAAAGGTAAGAAAAACATTGATTGTATGTTATTTTTGTATTTTATTTTTTAAGGTTGCCCATTGACTGCCAATGTGTTTATCTATGAGCCTTTCAGAAAACACAAAAGAGAGTGCTTTTAGGTGCTAAAATCCCTTGAAAATGGGGATATAACAAAGAATGAGATAGTAAATAAAATAATTGAAATAAAATATAAATATTAGCAGGGCAGCCAGGAACACTAGTGGAACAACACCAGAAATACAACAAAGAACAGATACAAACCAGCGCCCATATAGAAAATGTCCTATAAGTCCCAACATTAAGTCCAAAAGGGGGGGGGGAGGATCCAAATGGTCCAATCAAGAGAAGATCTCCAGTCAAGGGGTCCGTAGCATAGGGACAAAGACAAAAAAGAAAATCATAGTGTAACTTGTATTAGTTAAAAACAAACAACAAAAAACAAACCACAGAAAACATAACACTTAACACTAAAGCTGAAAATAAAAATAACTATTTATTAAAACAAAGGAGCCTGCTGCAGCGGGTCATCAAGGGGTTAAAACCCAAAACCCTACTTACAGCAGGACCGGAGTTAGGAGGCGTGTGAAAACCAAGCAGAGACTGATGCCAGATGAAGAGAGGGTCCTCTGTGGGCTCTCCGATGTGAAGTGTGTGTCCCGATTCCCTCCAACTTCAAGAAGCTCCTCAAGATGGATACAGGGAAAGGGAAGATGCACACAGCTGCACTCATCCAACACAGCCTCCCTCGCAATGACGCGATGATGCTATATCCTTCTGCGGTGATCAGACACACTACACACAACCAGTTCTCTCCAAGGCGCCGTGACCTTTGACCCTACGCGTTTCGTGACTGACGTCACTTCCTCAGGGGGTGATTTAGTGAGGGTGAAGTCCTGTTATATACACCTCACTCGACACTAATTGGACAGATATATCTTAACACCAATAAAGTTTAAAATTCAGCTTCTGACAATATAAACTAAGACTTGCACAAACATATAGACAGTTACAAACTTACAAACACCTAACATTATAAAAACAGGGATGGAATAACAATGAAAATAGTAACATAATAATAATAAATTATTTTAGCATAATACAACACATATTCATATAAATAACATTGGTGCAATCATAAATAACCAGTAAATAATCAAAAATAATAATTAGTCTAAATAATCTAAATAAATAAAAATAAAAATAATTAATAAATAAAAAGAAAAAAGGAAAAAAGGATAACTCATATACAAAAGACCCTTTCTATTTAGTCAAAAAGACCCCTAAATCAAAGTCTAGGTTGAGACCATTTGGAGAGAGGGTTTTATGAGATTAGAATAAATAAAAATAATTAATAAAGAAAAAGAAAAAGGAAAAAAAGGAAAAAAGATAACTCATATACAAAAGACCCTTTCTATTTAGTCAAAAAGACCCCTAGATCAAAGTCTAGGTTGAGACCGTTTGGAGAGAGGGTTTTATGAGCTTAGAATAAATAAAAATAATTAATAAAGAAAAAGAAAAAGGAAAAAAAGGAAAAAAGGATAACTCATATACAAAAGACCCTTTCTATTTAGTCAAAAAGACCCCTAGATCAAAGTCTAGGTTGAGACCGTTTGGAGAGAGGGTTTTATGAGCTTAGAATAAATAAAAATAATTAATAAAGAAAAAGAAAAAGAAAAAAAAGGAAAAAATGATAACTCATATACAAAAGACCCTTTCTATTTAGTCAAAAAGACCCCTAGATCAAAGTCTAGGTTGAGAACGTTTGGAGAGAGGGTTTTATGAGCTTAGAATAAATAAATAAAAATAACTAATAAATAAAAAGAAAAAGGGAAAAAAAGGAAAAAAGGATAACTCATATACAAAAGACCCTTTCTATTTAGTCAAAAAGACCCCTAGATCAAAGTCTAGGTTGAGAACGTTTGGAGAGAGGGTTTTATGAGCTTAGAATAAATAAATAAAAATAACTAATAAATAAAAAGAAAAAGGGAAAAAAAGGAAAAAAGGATAACTCATATACAAAAGACCCTTTCTATTTAGTCAAAAAGACCCCTAGATCAAAGTCTAGGTTGAGACCGTTTGGAGAGAGGGTTTTATGAGCTTAGAACCAAGTTACACTATGATTTTCTTTTTTGTCTTTGTCCCTATGCTACGGACCCCTTGACTGGAGATCTTCTCTTGATTGGACCATTTGGATCCTTCCCCCCCCCCCCCTTTTGGACTTAATTTTGGGACTTATTGGACATTTATAGTGCTATAAGCCACTTATCGAAGTTTAGTGAATAAGCCCCTTGAAGTGAAATTTAGAAAATATGACATAATGGTCAGATCATTTATAAATAACATACCTCCCCACCGAATTTTCGGGTGCGTCGCATTATTCGCCATTGTTTCCAGTATTTTTGGAGAAGCCACCTAGCAACCCAACTTACAGTACGTCTGAATTTTTATTCCACACCTGCTTTCAGAAATGTGTTATATTTTGTCTAATGTTTTATTGGCCCTTGAGGCACTGAATTGGGTCAATGTATTTTTCAATGACACTTGCTAAGCAAATCTATTACTGGAATGCTCCCTGAACTTCTGTGCCCCCTTTCACAGCCTCATAAAACTCCTAATTTTTCCTTTCAACTTCTGTGAAAGAAACAGAATATTGTTGCAAGTGGGAAACTGTGACATATAAGCCTTCTTTAGACAGGCCTGTGATGTGGCATTATTCGAATAGAAAAGTGCAGAGTGGGAGGTGGTTACTTCCTGTGCCTCTGCTGTGTAAAGGTTTCCTTTTTTGCGTTATTACTGGGCTCACCATTGCCTCCTCTCCCCTCTCTGTCTTTGATGGTTTGTTAGTGAGCAGTCTGGACTGTTTGGAACTTTCTCTGGTGTTGTTGCAGCTTGGAAAGATTAATGGCTGATGCTTCCATAGAGGAATATGGGGGCAGCTGTGGAGCAAAGGCTGTGCGATCGAAATTGGGAGCAGTAGGATTAGCACAGTCACCTGCCCAGGCTCACCTGAGACCAGCAATCTCTTCTCTTCAATTGCAGGATGCCCTCGTCAGAGCCCGCTCTAAAAGTGACACTTCTTCCTTTATCAGGGTCCGACTGTTCAGGTTAAACGTTGCCGGATCAGGTAACCTATTTATTATTATTTTAACCTTTTGCATAGCTGTTCAGGCATCCAATAGTGTGGGAATTGTGTAGCTAATCAAGTGCGCAAGCCCAAATTATTAAGATTTGTGACATTTTAAATGTGTCACCCCAGCTACTTTCTTTTTATGTGTGCTGGGTAACTACTTCTATTGATTTTCACCCAGTTGCAAAGTAGTGCACATGAGGCACAGTTGGAGCACAGTACAGTAACTAATATCTGGAAACAAAGAGGTATAGCATGACAGTGACTCTTATTGTCTCAGTTTGGTCCAAAATCTGCTTAATGTATCTCCCTCTCAGAGTCTCAAAATGGTCTCTGTTAAAAAACAAAAAAACCTCCAATATTTTAAGGAAACACTGTTTCTATTAAATAAAATATCATACTGCCAATTACTTCCAATTTCGGGGAGCTTGGAATGTATTTGGTAATTAGGGTTGCTAGGTGTCCGGTATTGAACCGGACTGTCCTGTATTTGGAAACTCTGTCCAGTAAAAAATGAGAGGTAATACTGGACATGTAAGTGTATATGGGTAATACTTCCTGAACATAGTGACCTGACCTGCTTGGGGGTCTGCGGGATTTCCCTTAGCAGGGAGAGAGCAGGACTGTTGCTAGAGGGCTGGGCAGCTTCCTCCACCCTGATTGACTGCTGCTGGGTAATGTAGCCAATCAGGAGTAGGTATGAGGAGCCTGGGGGTGGGGCCAAGTAGAGGAGAAAACAGCATGGAGCGGTGAGAGGGGTGTGTGTATGTTTGTCTCAAGCGCATCACACCTTTCCCTATTGTGGCCAGTACTTTTGCCATCACCTGGTAACCCTACGTGGTAATTGTATAAGCCCAGTGTATTTATGATGCCAATAAAGAATTGGCGAAGTTGCCAGCTGCCATTTTGTTCTATACAAAGTCCCAGTCAATGAAAAGCTATGGCTCAGTTTGAATAAAGAAGATCACCATTTTAAAGAAAGAAAGAAAGAAAGACATTGACGGATAGTGAGTGAAGGAAAATTTCAGAAAATTCAGACCTCTCAGGTGGTCTATAAAATGGTTTATCTATTTAGAGACCTGATCCCTGGCTGCCCAAATGTCTTTGTGCTCATGTTCTAAGGTGTTTCCAAAAATGTGGTGAGGTGCTTTTTCTGATCACAAACTATAAGAAGCATTAGAAGAACTATGGCTGATAGGTGATCACTAGTCTTTTCATCCCGTGATGCACATGTTCCAAGCAATTCTTTCTACTGGCGTCTCGATGCTTGTGTTCCACTACTTTTATACTATTGATTCATTATACGATTTTGAAGGCAGTGATAAAAATTAAGTTTACGGGGAAAATGAAGTATGTAAGAGGTGGCCCTGAGAGCAAATAGAATTTTTGTTTCACATAATATGAACCAGGGGATCCCTTAAAGTAGGACTACTTCTGGACTTCACGGGTCTAGAATAAGTTCAAAGTTGGCAATCCCTGCTGCACAAGAATGTTCATGAGAAGGAATCAGTATTTGTTATACACATACAGTATGCATTTCACTGACATTGAAGTCATAACATGTTAATATGTAATTATACATATTTCCAGATTCCAAATATCTATTTCAATATATATATACACAAAATAAAAATAACTATCTTAAAATGGTGACACCATCCAAGTTAGTTTGAATTGAGAGGTTACAGTATTATACGTAATGGGAACAGCAATTAGAAATCTTTATATATTCTTCCTCTGTATACAGTATATACAGTACTGTATATAATGTAGATGCTATTCCATGACAGAGTAGCACAACACTATACAATGTACGATTGTAATAAACGTGAGTGACTGTAGTTTTGCCGTGGTTTACTTTCATTACTTAAAAACTGTTTCAATAAGTTGCCTTTTCCTACCAAGTCATCTATTAGAGCAGGGGTGTGCAACCTTTCCCCGCTGTGCGCCCCCCCCCCCCCCCTGCTTCCATCCCTGCTTGCGCCCCCCTCTCTTACCTTGTCCCCGGCGTCAAGTGACGCTGCGGGGTCACGGGATGTCATTTGACGATGCATCGCCCTAGACAAGGTAAGGATAGTTGCAGAGGCCTCACGCGATCCCCCGGCATTTAATTTATATGCCTTGGGAAAGAGCACAGGGCCCCCTGAAAAATCTTGCGCCCCCCCCCCCAGTTTGCGCACCCCTGTATTAGAGTACAAATTGATGCTTTACCTAGACTGCATTTACATCTAATGTATGTAAGTTTTTCTTAAAGAAGCCTGTGCTAATTGTATTTTACCTACTTAAAGATGTCACTTTTTGTCCTTTCCAATGCTGTTTTAATTTTTATTTTAATCTGATGCTCCGTTCAGGAGATACTGTGTAAGCGTTTGAAATATAAAGTGTTTGGGAAGTTAAAATGAAGCTCTCCCTAGAGCCTATTACAGTGTAAAGATTACCATGGTAACCTCACAAGTTAAAGAGTAGAGAATGCTGCTTTTTCACATGAAAACCATTTGGGGGTTGTAGGAGACAAGTGCAGAGGTACAACAGGGAGATATTGATCGGGGGAAATTAACAGTGGCATTTATTTACCCTGTAGCTTCAACACAATACAGCTTCATGTCAGCAAAAATAAATCAAACAGGACTATCCCTTTGTAAGGGCTGACTCACACTTCCCAGTCACTATCTGCCGGGCTGGGAGTCTAGGCATCTTGTCAACCTCTGACCCCAAAGTTCAAAGAGTTATCTGTAAGTAGGGGGCTCTTTATATCAGTCTCTAGGTCTGGGTTTAGACCTAGAGTACCACCATAGAGTTTAAGACTTCACTATATACCCAGATCCCCAATGATTGATCCCTGTTGACCACATATGCGGTTCCAAATTGCGTAACTGTATTTGCCATCTTGAAGGACATACATTTAATGAAAGCACCATGCCATGTTTTTTGGGGATTGTTGGGTCGGGAACGTCTTTGGTGACTTTCATAAAAGGAGATGCTCGACATCGACCACATGGGTATGACCCAATCGGTCTCCTATCTCCTAACCATATCCTATTTGTTTTGACCAGAAAATGGCTATGAACCAGCCTATCCTTCACGTTTTTAGCTCTTCTACAGGTCATGGTTGGTGTTTCTTTCAAGACCTGCCTTAAGTCAGGGTCATTTCGCAAAATGTGCCAGTGCTTGTTGAAGATATTGCGTAATTCTCTCCACTGGTTATTAAAAGTGCCAATATACCTTATAGAGCGTCGCAGCTACACCAGGTTGTATTCATCCGGAACCATACGGTTATGGCTTATAGATCTGCCTATGCATTGAATCCCTATGTGTGACTGTTACGCATTACAGTTGAATACAACTATGATGAGAGGAATGTGATACTGCTACTATTTATGATATTCTCATGGGTGTTGATGATAATATACTGCATCAAATGGTATGAGCATATATCCTATAAGAATCTGTGGTATTTTCTCTAAGAGACATCTGTTTAACCAACCGAAGAGGTTTTCCGTTTTTAAACAGAAAATGGTGCATTGACTAATACATTTCTGTATACATAAGATACAGGTACACTGGCGACACACTTTATTCGAGCACGGCTAGTCCCGCGAATTCGGGTATACTCGGGTGTATTCAGGTTTCTGATATTTTTCAGCCAGAGTGCATTGCGTTATTTTCCGGCAGGAATTTAAGCTTTTTATTCCGGCTGGTTACAATACTGCAATGCCGTCAAAATACACATGGTGGCGCTTGCGAGCTATTCTCTGTGAAGCCGTCCCCTATAATGAATTGTAATGCAGTATATATATATATATATATATATATATATATATATATATATATATATATATACTGTATAACAACAACCCCTGTAAGCCCTAACATACAGTACTGTACTGTACTGTATATGCACATACATAAATGATACTACAGTACTGTATGGGCGGCGGGGGCGAGATGTGTTTGCAGCAGAGAGAGATCCGCTGCTCTCTCTCTGCGCAAACATCCACACATTAAAAATTATTTGAAATACATTTTTATTGATAGTGTAGATGTGCAGGGGGTCTCCGGAGCTGAACCGCGGTGGTTTTAGGTCTGGGGACCCCGTGCCCCCCGAGATACAGGCCCCTTTAGGGGGTGCCGGTATCCAGCTCTGCGTTAAAAGCCCCGATCACGTGACCGCGGCCTGTAAACCAAGCAGAGCAGAGGGATACCGGCACCCCCTAAAGGGGCCTGTATCTCGGGGGGCACGGGGTCCCCAGACCTGAAACCTGTGCGCTTCTGCTCTGGAGACCCCCTGCACATGTACACTATCAATAAAACACATACAATATACAGTATAAATAAACACTCGTTCTTTACCTTAGCGTCTATGCGCTATGGTAAAGAAGCATCATTTCTGTATTTTAATAATATTGTACAGTGAGCAGGGGGTTCCCTGAGCCAGAAATTAATGCTCAGGGAACCCCCCTGCTCCTGATCAATATTATTAAAAATACGGAAAATGCTGCGTCATTACCATAGCGGATAGCCGCTAAGGCAATGAAGGGGTTAACCCACCGTGCCCGCTTTATTGTGTGTAGTGGGGATGGGTGAGGGGGGTATTTGGCCCTTGGTGTGAGTTTAGGACTTGCGGGAGGGGGGGGGGGTTGCGGGTGCACTTAACCCCTTCACGATCGTAGCAGTTAATACCGCTACGGTCATGAAGGGGTTAAGCCCTCCCGCTACCCCACCCCCCCCCCCCCCGCAAGCCCTCCCCAACCATCGTTGGGGCGAATACCCCATTCACCCACCCTCCCGCTACCCACAATAAAAAAATACACACACACAGCAGCCGCCAAAAAATAAATAAATAAATGACAATAAATACATTGGAAATACATTTTTATTGATAGTGTAGATGTGCAGGGGGTCTCCGGAGCTGAACCGCGGTGGTTTTAGGTCTGGGGACCCCGTGCCCCCCGAGATACAGGCCCCTTTAGGGGGTGCCGGTAGCCCTCTGCTTGGTTTAAAGGTCCCGATCACGTGATCGCGGCCTGTAAACCAAGCAGAGCAGAGGGATACCGGCACCCCCTAAAGGGGCCTGTATCTCGGGGGGCACGGGGTCCCCAGACCTAAAACCACCGCGGTTCAGCTCCGGAGACCCCCTGCACATGTACACTATCAATAAAAATGTATTTCAAATGTATTTATTGTCATTTATTTATTTATTTATTTATATTTATTTATTAATTGTGCTGCTGCTGCTGCAAGTCGTAAACTCACACCAAGGGCCAAACACCCCCCTCACCCCCAATAAAAAAAATTCACGCACAGCAGCCCCACAATTAATAAATAAATCTAAATAAATAAATAAATAAAATCTATGTAAAACCCCCTCCCCCTATTCTCGCTTTTAAAACGCCCTGCCTTCTCTCTAATCTATGTAAAAAAAACCTCCCCCTATCCCCCTATCCCCCTATTGTGTGTGTGCGTTAAGCTTCCCTGCAAGCTATGTAAAAAAAACCTCCCCCTATTGTGTGTGTGTTTCAATCTGGCTGGCCTGTGTTTCTGAGTGCTGAGTGCTCTGCGTTTAACCAAGCAGAGCAGAGGGATACCGGCACCCCCTAAAGGGGCCTGTATCTCGGGGGGCACGGGGTCCCCAGACCTAAAACCTGTGCGCTTCAGCTCCGGAGACCCCCTGCACATGTACACTATCAATAAAAATGTATTTCAAATGTATTTATTGTCATTTATTTATTTATTTATTTATATTTATTTATTAATTGTGCTGCTGCTGCTGCAAGTCGTAAACTCACACCAAGGGCCAAACACCCCCCTCACCCCCAATAAAAAAAAATCACGCACAGCAGCCCCACAATTAATAAATAAATCTAAATAAATAAATAAATAAAATCTATGTAAAACCCCCTCCCCCTATTCTCGCTTTTAAAACGCCCTGCCTTCTCTCTAATCTATGTAAAAAAAACCTCCCCCTATCCCCCTATCCCCCTATTGTGTGTGTGCGTTAAGCTTCCCTGCAAGCTATGTAAAAAAAACCTCCCCCTATTGTGTGTGTGTTTCAATCTGGCTGGCCTGTGTTTCTGAGTGCTGAGTGCTCTGCGTTTAACCAAGCAGAGCAGAGGGATACCGGCACCCCCTAAAGGGGCCTGTATCTCGGGGGGCACGGGGTCCCCAGACCTAAAACCTGTGCGCTTCAGCTCCGGAGACCCCCTGCACATGTACACTCGCCCCTGAAGAATCTCCGTATAGGAGGGAAACGCGTAGGGCGTTGGCGTGGTGACGTGTGCGGGAGGGATCAGTGAGAGAGTGGTATTGCTGATACCTTGTATCCGTGTTCTCTGCTACTGACTCAATTTTATTGCGATCGTATCAGGTTCAGCAGCTCCTTACCACTCGGTGGTTAAAGGTCCAGCCTGTCTCTATGCTGTGGTTCATTTATGTCAGTCAGTCTCATGTTTGTCAGACATCAAGTTGCATTTAGTTGCGTTTATGTTGACACTTACTATCAGGACTGGCAGCCTGCTGGCAAACGTTATTCAGACTCCTCATGACAAATGTTTAGCAATTTTTAAGCTCATTTGCAAACGGTAGATTGTGTTACCTTCTGAATACAGTTGTTTTGCAGGAGATATTATATTCACAGTATTGATTATATTTGGACGGCATGTCCACTGACAACAGTATCATTGTGATTTTTGCTTACTCCAATTAAGCAGAGTGCTTAGTATCAGCTGCTTCCTGGTTTTTATACTCAATTTAGCTTTACCGAACTATCATCTGTGTGTTGTGTTTGTTAACGTCATAGGGCGTAGAATCAATCCACGTACCACCAACCTGTTATTGTGTTGCGCTAACAGTGATAATCAACATCTTATTAGATTAGAATATTATTATATATACCAGTTAGACACTGTTTTGTGCTATTTATAACAATACAGGTTGGTTTGATCGGTATGCTACGCCACATGCTGCACAGCACACCTACAGAGGTATAGTGCTTTGAGTCCTCATAGCAGAGCACCTTGCTCCCTATTATAGGCAAATTGGTGTAATTGGTTTGCTGGTTTATTTCAGGCATAGCCCACAGCATTATACACCACAGCCCCCCACTATCTCTCCACTCCCTTCCGCTATAAGTACATTGTATGTTGTTACTATTAATTACTCTGTGTTTAGAACTTATTTTAATGTGTGATCAATTAAACGCTAAGTTTTAATCGCCCAGGAGTGCGCTTTTAAATGAGCTTCTAGTTGTCAAGCGTTGGCACTAAAATGCCTTCACTTTCCAGCTGTTGTTAGTTATAGCAATTATCTGCTCATGAGTTGCACCCACCGCCACACTAGGCGTTTAGGGCACACCCATATTACATTAATATTATTATTTAAGTGAGCTTTATTGATCTTTTTGTTGATACTCGAGTTGTGAGAGGGGACAGTTTTGGAGCGTCGCAGCTACACCAGGTTGTATTAATCCGGAACCATACGGTTATGGCTTATAGATCTGCCTATGCATTGAATCCCTATGTGTGACTGTTACGCATTACAGTTGAATACAACTATGATGAGAGGAATGTGATACTGCTACTATTTATGATATTCTCATGGGTGTTGATGATAATATACTGCATCAAATGGTATGAGCATATATCCTATAAGAATCTGTGGTATTTTCTCTAAGAGACATCTGTTTAACCAACCGAAGAGGTTTTCCGTTTTTAAACAGAAAATGGTGCATTGACTAATACATTTCTGTATACATAAGATACAGGTATTAGTCAAGCACAAGTCTGAGAAGCGTATTAAGGTGACTCCAAGTGACTCAATACACCCAGTTCTCACCAACTGATTACATATACTCCTAGATATGTTTTCATGTGTTATAAGGTGAGACTAGGCAAACATATGGTGATTGATGTATCACCCTTTCTATCCCATGTCCCCTACCTAACTATATAGGAATGGACAGATTGCCTGTCAGTTACAATTATACAGGTTATCTACACTCCTGCACTAATTCCCTGTTTCTTTTATACAAGACATGTTGTCTTTCTTTGTATATATGTTAAATAAAGTATTTTTAATTATATCTAGTGAGTGGCTATAGGGTTTTCCCCAGGATTGAATTTTTCCTAGCCCTTTAACGTCGATAGTGAGTGCACATAGGATTCTTTTTACCTTACTAACCTCCCTCTTCCCTCTATATTTATATTACTCCCGTATGCACCCTATATGTATATATTCTTTTTTTTACATTTGGAGAGCGGCAGCACTGCTTATGCTTTAGTAAACATTGGCCTGTTTTCTATTTAGAAGGGAATAGACGTAGAAATATAGAATGTGCACTTACGTTTTGACCAGGCCCACAATACGTATAGAACAGTGTTTTTCAACCAAAGTTCCTTGGAACCCCTTGGGTTCCCCAGGCATCCCTGCAAATGTTCTAGTATAGAAGCTCAAGTCAGAGAAGGTTAGGATATTAGTTTAGATTCTGCATTGTCACATAGTAGTTCATTTTGTGTTATTTTAGTCGGCAATAACATTTGTTAGAAAAACGTATTAATATTTTCCTCTGAATGCAGAGACATGCATCAAGCATAGTGCGATGTATTACCTCGAGTGCTGAACTCTGCCGGCATTAAGCACAGAACCCGTGTGATGTTGTGCACGGTGATGAGAGCACAGTCTGCTGTGAGGAGATGGCACTGACACTGCACTTGCAATAAACTAGATTATTGACATCTTTCTGTAAGTGTTAGGAAAAAAAACCCAGGGAGCATTTGGTATCGTTTTTTGTTGTTGTTGTTCTAAAGCGGACACAGTTCCTACTTCTGTGTAATTGCAAGTTGAAGTGGAGCTAACCGTTCTTGTTAAATTCCACTTATACTGAATATTCTGCTGCTTCAATATTATTTACCACTTACCTGTTTGCTGAGGTTCCATTTTTTTTAGCTGAATCTTTAATGACAATTCTAAATGTTAAATGTAAAGTAACTCTCAGCATGACTGCAGACCTCCAAAAGACAAAATAGTTTCCTGCTTAGAAGATTGAGACGCCAAATCAATTATTGGCCAATATATTAATTCCTTTAGGGATTACACAGTATATACTGTATACTTGACAATATTAATGGTTGCTGAACCCCTCTGACCTTTAACTTGCTTGAAGCTCCAAGGTCCCTATTCAGTAGGCTGTGAAACCGCTTCCCAGTGCTGGAGAAGAGATCAGCTCTATTCTAATGACTTAGCTAAAAATGTTCTCTTCAAAATACTTAGGGCCATATTCACTAAGATGTGATACTCCACAACACCTTCCAGCACTGCTTGGTTAATGTGGCCTCTTTCTGCCCATTCAATGGGATGGGAAGCAAGTTGTGTTTCAGCGCCGGAAGGATCTGATGAATTAACACTGCTTCGTCAATATGACCCTTTATTGCCCATTGACTTGAGCGGGCTGTAAGGTGTTGTAACCCATGGACCCCCATCCGGTCGCAGATCGGGCCCACTAAGGTGTTCTGTGGTCTGGCTACATATCTCTGTGTGGTGCATACCTGCTGGCAACAGGAGGGCCTGAGTCTCCCGCGGTGTCATTGGGGAACAACAGGACAGGTTACTGGGGTGGATGCCTTTGTTCTCCTTCAATGGTGCAGCACCTCCATCTGTTGTAAGCCCCAGGAATACGGGGTGGAATCCCTACCACAGAAGTCCCCCTCCCAGGGATGAGAGATTCCAGTCTCACACAAGGTTCTCTTTAACAGCAGACTCCTTTATTCAGTCTCCAGCAGCAGGCAGGTACAGTTGATATACAATGATAACTAGCTGTTCTCCTTTGTGATGGTCCCAGCCTCCACTCTGGACCCAAGGGCCATCCAGAGTGGGGCTAACTCTTCCCTCACCCCCTAAGCAGGGTGGGAGGTATTTGGTCCAACTCACTATCTTCTATCAGCTCTACTCATAAGCTGCTCACTCCTCTCCTCCCTAACACTAACTCTCACACACTCAGACTGAACTCTTACTAAATAGGAAATGCACTGCTCTTTATGATATCAGCAGGCACTGCCCCTGTGTCTCTTGATTGCACACAGGGTCAGGTGACCTAACTCCATCATTCAGGGCAAGTGCTTGAAGTGGGAAAAACCCATGATAACTCCTGGCAACCTGCCCTTATCAGGGATTATACCAGGAGGAGGATAGAACTATAGCCCATAATCTTACCAGGGCTACAAGTACATATAGCCACATTAAGGACTACTTACCAGGGCTACACTGTCTTACCACTTCTTACTAGAGATTTGTGAACTTGCTGAGATTTCCTTTGCCGCTGTTTTGATCGAACAGTTCCAATCGTTTGAAAATTAACTAAAACTTCTAGGCAAAATCTTTGCTGGAACTTAGAACAATTTCAGCATAACTGGTTCAAAGTAGTCAAGTTCTAGCTGATTATCACCAGGAAATCTATATATAACAACCAGACCATAAAATTTAGATTGTGCCAGAGACAGACACAGAAAGAAACAGAAAGATCTATGGGGAATGTGCCTATTTGAATCATTTGAATATAAATTGCATATTTAAATGAGCCTATTGTCCAGGTATCTCCGGTGTGTTCACAGGTTTCTATTCACATACTGCAGAGCAGAGGTGCTCAAACTTTCTGCCTTTCGCGCCCCCCTGTATGCTCTCCCTCACTGCTCACGCCCCCCTTACTTGGTCTGAAGTGTCAAGAGACGCCGCGGGGCCATTTGACATCATGTCACGTGACCAAATGACACTGCGTTGCCATAGCGACGCATCGCCGAAGCCAACTGAGTCACGGTAAGTGAAGTTGCAGAGGCACTCTCGCGCGGTCCCCCAGCATTTAATTTAAATGTCTTGGGGAAGAGTGTGGAGTAAAATCAAATTGACTTGACTTCCAGCAATCGCGACTAAGCCGTCACTCCGTCGTGCTGTCGTGTCGCTTCTACTATAGGCGTCGCCGGCACTATAAGTGCAGCCTAAGGCTGGTGATATGCTAAACGCGATCACGCTCTCGCCAATGATAATTGCCTGTCTTCCTATGACAGGGCATCTAGTGCGGGCGCACGCGCACATGGCAGAGCGAGATGTCGCGGACACTAATTGAAAAGACAATTTTTTTTTCAAGCGCGGCCGCATGATGTCACGCGTCAGTCATGACTCTGCCACGCCTCCCCATCTCTTACCCAAACTCCTGCAGAGATAAGCACCAATCGCTGGGGCTGCAGGAGTGTGCCAGGCTTTGCGATAATACAGGCCTCATAAATGGAAGAGACTGCACTCAGAAATCTGTAACTAGGAGTCTTACTTAGTAACTCTGTTGCATTGTTTTTTTCAGTGAATTCATTCTGGAATAATACATTGTGAAGCATATGGACCTGGCACTTTACCATTAAACACCCATTTCAAACAGTCCTAACTGTTGGCTCACAGACCAGCTCAGGCTTAAACTTGAATATTAGTGGAGCTAGTCGACAGGCAAACTAAGTAATTAGGGCTCCAACCAGTTCATGGGACCCCTTTTTACTCTGAGATATTGAAATTACTTATTATTGTTTTGAGCTGTACAAATGTCTTCAAACGTGCTTCAGGAAATTGCTCTGTAAATGTTCACATTTTACCAATATCATAATTTTTTCCAGAATTGTGAAAATGACAGTACAGTATATACAGTAACAGGCCAGGTGACCTTGCACCTTGACTTTTAACGTTTCACACATTTTAAGGCGAAGTTTGACAATTTATGTACACATAGGGCAATGACACCTGGTTTGCAAACTTTGGCAAACCTTTTGCACATCTCTATTAGTGTTATTGTTAATATTATCACTATTCAAATGAATAATGGAATCATTTGCCACTCGTGGGCTCTTGTATCGTGACAATTACGTTACTGTCATTGTGGTAGAAAAGGGATAATGTTACCAGTCAGTCGCAAACAAGAATAAACGTTAAAAGTGACCAGTCTGGGCCACATGCATTCATGTCCGTGGGAGATCACGCCGGAATGGATGCGATAACCTGTTCCAAGCACTTAATGCATGTGCCCTTTGGTATTTAATTTGTGACTAAAGATAAGTAGTAAATGGTGTTTATGGGGAAATGGGTGAAGTAACATTACAGCTTAAAGCACCTTACCCATTTAAAAAAAAGGATTTCGCCCCCTGGCTAGGAAGCAGGCGGTCTCAGGAGATGACCTCATTTCAGCTCTGGGGGCACCCCGCTGCCCGGTACCTCATATCTGTTTAAAGGTCTTGCATCAAGGGCCTCCAACAGGTCAGGTTTTAAGGACATCCCTGCTTCGGCACAGTGGCTTAGTCGTTGACTGAACTACCTGTGCTGAAGCAGGGTTATTCTTAAAACCTGACCTGTTGGTGACCCTTTCCTTTAGGATGGGAGTTGGGAACTCCTGCAGTGCGTCATCCCTTGTTAAGCGGGACCTTTTATACAGACATTTTCTGTGCCCAGCCAGGGCTTCTCATGACAGCCCCTTTACAGGTAAGTATCTCGAGACGCAAGGTGTCCCCGGAGATGAAATTAACACGGTTCAGCTCTGTAGACCCCTACATAGTCCAAAAATTTAAAAGAAACCCAAGGTAACCGCTTTAGGCCCCCAAAAAAGTAATAATCCCCTTAGAGGCCACTTTATGCACTGGGATAATGTTTGTGTTAAGTGGAAGAAGTAAAGGGGTTAATAAGCATTGCTTTGTAATAAAGGCTTTTACTTGTCTCACTACCTTCCATTAAAGATTTCACACAGCGTCTTCGGAGATGTGTGGGCTGACTTTATAAGTTTAACGGGTGACCTTTAGATAATTATACAAATCAGTGTCAGTCAACCTACGTGAATTGTACAGACCTTTTGGTTCTAAAGCCATGTGTAGCTGTGTAATTTGGGACAAGTGTGTGGGGGGAAAAGCTAAAAAGAAAGTACTTTAGTCTACATATTGTACGGTGAAAAATGCCTTAAATGGTTGTTATGTTCTCTTTGTGTTCCTGTAAATAACAAATAAATATCAGTGACTTTTTTGAATTTTTATACTTCGCTCATTTATTAGTTATACGGTAGTACTTCTTGTTACGGTCAATGTTCCCCAGGAGAAAAGTCCCACTCAGGGGTGAGCATCCCAAAGATCTTTTGTAGTGAGCACAGACACACAAACTTTATGAAGAATCCAGGAATATAAAAGGTAGCAAAATACACTTTGGCGGTGCGAGCCCACTAGTGTGGTCCAACAAGTAATTTAGCAAAAATCATACTTACCTGTAAAGGGGCTGCCATTAGCAGCCCTGGCTGGGCACCTAAAATATCTGTATAAAGGTCCCGCTTCTCAAGGGAGGACATAGTGCAGTAGTGCCCAACTCCAGTCCTAAAGGGCCACCAACAGGTCAGGTTTTCAGGATATCCCTGCGTCAGCACAGCTACTTCAGTCAACGACTAAGCCACTGATTTAGCCACTGTGATGGGAGGGGAGAACCCGGCTATACAATAAAGGTTAAGCCCTCTGGTTACCCCTGAAACCGTGGGGTCCCTGGTAGCTACATAAGCACCATAATCCAGGGACCAGGGGTAATATATGTTGAAAATAAAGTGACCTCTGCTTTTTTCTGTTTTCATGTTCCCTTGGCCCTAGAACTGTGAGATTTCTTGTATGCCAATTTTAGGTGGGATATTTGGGTAGAAATGCAATTATTTTGTTTGCAGGAGTCCAGGGGCTGTAGTTACCGGTAGTCCTTTAATTCTCCCCGGTGAGCAGGCATGATTTGCTGGTATGCTGGGTGAATTACACCGGGGCAACCCAGTGTCCCCCAGACGCCAGGATTTCGAGCCCAAATATCCCCAACCCATTTCCCTTATAAATATACGGTTCCCTAAAGTGTATACTTTATTAAAATGTATGTTATAATGTTTAGACATTTACTATAAGACTCTGTACAGTCAGCCAGGGCATCGTCATAGACTTTGCCGGTCTGTATAGAGTCCGTAGTTCGAAGGGGAGATGGGATGTTGAGAGGTGTCGGGGTGCTAAGTGCTGGGACAAGGCGGAGTACTGGGACCGAAGAAGAGAGACCCCCTGCGGGGAGAACCCTCTGGTCTGCCAGACTCAGTGGAGCCTGCCCAGTAGGTGGCATTAGCTTGACTGGGGGACGCGGCAGAATGTCAGTGCATTTCCCATTGGTCAATCCTTATGTCCCACCCACGGGGCATCCTGAGCCGGCTTAACACGCCCCTCATCTGACGTCAGCCAAAGTCAAGCCCCTTTTTCCTACTGGCTGGCGGAGAGGAATTTCCGCACTCTCATTGGTCGCTCATCCTACCTCCATGCTGATGTCACATGTCCACGTTTTCCATGTGATGTCACAGTGACCTGTTGCACGGCCATTTTGAATAGTGCTGCAGGAGAAAAACATGTTTTCGGAGGTGACAAGACTGCAGAAGGCCGGGAGACGCCGTCAGGACCCCGCTACCGGAGCCCGCCACAGGTAAATGTCGGGGGGGGGTGACTTTTTTGGGGGGGGAGGGAGAGGGTGGGTTTTGGCCCAGTTTGTCGGGCCCTGCACATGGATATACACTGGTGCACATTGTTGGTTAAAACAGCAAAATCAAAATGTATCGTAGGATAGATTTAATATAATGTTAACGATAAAATAATGAAATGTCTTAGTGAAATCATGCAATGAAGGTTAAACTCGGAAAAAAATAATTATTTCCCAACCCCAGCTTCTATGTTATGTTAAATATATAGTATACAGCATGTGCACAAACCAGCACTTAATAGCCACATATAACAATATAAACCATAACTAAAAGAATAAGATGGAGATGGCGTTTAAAAGATTCGCAAACAAGCTTTTAAGATTTTGCTAATCAGTCTCAAGTGGAAACGCATCCAATAAATAGGAAAAGAACAAAAACAGGATAGAGAAATAAACCTGTAATAAACATTTATTTTTTTTATTTTTACAAGAGTGCAAGGAGCGAGAACGTTTGCATCAGGGAACCAAAAAGTGACTGAAAGGGAGCCAAGTCATAAATAGCTAAACACGTTAATGCAAATTCTCTCATTCAAAGACAGATAAGAGAATGAAACCATTAACGATCTTCACCATTCCCCTTAGCGTATCGCGTCGCATGAGGCGGTATTTGTTTCCGCAATTGTTAACGAGAAAAAAAAATTGCATCCGGTTGATATAGCGTGCCAGAGTGGGATGCTGGCGATTGAGCAAGTGGGCACCAATTTGAAGTCACTGCTCATATATCATCCTTTCTGTAACATGGCAATTAGAATCGATCCTAATAGTATACTATGCTTTAAAAAAAAAATCAATAGGTTTTAAAGCTGAGAGAGCTTTAAGGAACGAGATGCTTTTAGGGAGACCGCTCCCTCATATGATTAAAGTTCACTTGCATTTCTGTCTTACAGTCAAATGTTTTCAGTCAGGAAACAGCAGTGTTTTGGCTGATGCCAGATGTTAAAGCTAATTGATTTCTCTGTCCTTTTTAAGGCTGTTATGTTTGTTTTTGCTCTTAAGTGAAGTGTAATTCTACTTGTAATCATATTTGGAGCCCTGGTGCTCTTACTACGAGGCAATACAGTACAAAGCAATAATCTGTGCAGTACAGAGTATGATTACACTACTTCCGTTATTTAAACCTTCTACTGACAAAGGAAATTCCCTTTCTTTGAACCAGATTAAAATCCCCCTGTCACCTCCCTATGACCTTGGGAAAGTCACTTTTTCTCACACTGCAGCAGGCACCAAAATTGGATGGTAAACTGTATGAAGCTGGAATGTGCAAAAGAAAAACGTGTTTACTAAAATAATAACTTCTGACCACCCACCCTCACTCCTAAGGCTTGCTCATTAACTTGAACAATATGCTGACAAATAAAATGTCCCCATGGAAAAAGATACCAGCCAAATGCCACATAATTTTCTTACTGAACAGCACAGCTTATATCTGCAATATCACACAGTTTACCAGACATGTGGTAGAGAATGTGCCTGCAGTAGGCAGATCTTGCAACTATGTACTGTATGGCTGTATGACACAGTGTCATGGCTGTATGGCACTGCTTGTACAGTAACAGCTGTATGGCCCTGCTTGTAACAGCTGTATGGCACTGCTTGTAACAGCTGTATGGCACTGCTTGTAATAACTGTATGGCACTGCTTGTAACAGCTGTATGACACTGCTTGTAACAGCTGTATGGCACTGCTTGTAACAGCTGTATGGCACTGCTTGTAACAGCTGTATGGCACTGCTTGTAACAGCTGTATGGCACTGCTTGTAACAGCTGTATGGCACTGCTTGTAACAGCTGTATGGCACTGCTTGTAACAGCTGTATGGCACTGCTTGTAACAGCTGTATGGCACTGCTTGTAACAGCTGTATGGCCCTGCTTGTAACAGCTGTATGGCACTGCTTGTAACAACTGTATGGCACTGCTTGTAACAGCTTTATGGCACTACTTGTAACAGCTGTATGGCACTGCTTGTAACATCTCTATGACACTACTTGTAACAACTGTATGACACTGCTTGTAACAGCTTTATGGCACTGCTTGTAACAACTGTATGACACTGCTTGTAACAGCTGTATGACACTGCTTGTAACAGCTGTATGGCACTGCTTGTAACAACTGTATGGCACTGCTTGTAACAACTGTATGACACTGCTTGTAACAGCTGTATGGCACTGCTTGTAACAGCTGTATGGCACTGCTTGTAACAACTGTATGACACTGCTTGTAACAGCTGTATGACACTGCTTGTAACAGCTGTATGGCACTGCTTGTAACATCTGTATGGCACTGCTTGTAACATCTGTATGGCACTGCTTGTAACATCTGTATGGCACTGCTTGTAACATCTGTATGGCACTGCTTGTAACATCTGTATGGCACTGCTTGTAACAGCAAAAACTATTGTAAAAAACTATTTAAAAGATAAATCCCAAACCCGATGGCCTATTTGTAATCCATTGCCATCGTGGCTCAACAACATTGGATCCTCAACTTACCACAAAGCCCTTGATACTCTGTGTATCCAAGCATGTAATAGCTGTATGGCTGTATATTATACAGCAGTTGTGATCTGGTACAGCTTACTGGGACCACACAGTTTTACTGTAAATGTTTTGGGCAGAATACAGTATATTGCAAAAATCTTATATATGCAAATCTAATTATTCCAAAATGTACTGTATATGCGCTCAAGAGTTATTAAGTGGCGGTAAACAAACTGCCTATGCTATATGCACCTTTAGTAAATGTTCAAAGCATCTATTTAGCATCAACACTTAAAGCATGTCTGAGTAATTTTTATTCATGGACATCTATCTGTCTATCTTGTCATGTGAACTGCATCAGTAAAAACATTTTTTTCTAAAGTGCAATGCATCAATATTATTTTATATGATTGATGATCAACATGTGTGACTATAAAAATCTTCTCTTTTAAAGTAAGGAAAGGGGAAGTTTTAAATTGTAGGCATTATTCAGCACATTAAATACAATTACGAGATAAGAAATAATTATATTCGTATTGCAGGCTTTTACACAGCATTAAGTGTCCACATTTTGGGAATCTAGAGGGATATGTGTTGCTATGTTTTACTTTTGCTTTTGCTCTTATACTGTAGACAAAGTCCCAGTACTCCAGTAGAAACTATGAACTTTCTGCCTGTTTAATCATCTGTAATAATCATTTTGTTATCAATGATTACCAATGTAACCCCCCTTTGGGATTACTAGGGCCTTAAGGGGTTAACTGTGTGGGCTCACGCAGAGTAACGCCCCTTAACATGGTGCTAGGGTGATCCAGAAGAAGTTAAACCCTGCCCCTTTCTGCCTGGATACAGTGACCTTATATTAGGCTATAAATAGAGGTGGGAACCTGGAAGGCAGATCCCAGGAGGGGATGAAGAGAATCTCAATGTGAATAGTTATGTAAGCCCCTATGTATAGAATAGGTTCCCCATCCACTTTGTAGTTTTCAGTTTGGGATAGTACCCTGTTTATCTAGAGTTACATCAAGATGGTCTGGAATTACTCCCAAGATAACCCAAGAGACAGACTTTGCCCACAGTGAGCTTCCCAAGCAGCAGCGCCTAAGCATCCCACTAGTGGGTCCCTCACTGGCTCTCACCCAGAAGGACATGAAGTGGCAGGCCACCCTAAAATGAGGAGGCTGATCAACAAGGGAGTAGTGCTAGGCCCCCCCCAGGGACCCCATGGAAATGGAGCACTATTAGCACTATAGAGAAGAAGGATTTTATAGACTGATTGCTTTCTAGCAAACCGAGATGGGGCAGCCAGGGAAGCCATGCAAACAGCATAGGCCAAAGACATGTTTTATTGGAAGTACAGGATGACCTCTGTATGTTAAATGTGAGACTGCCTGCAAGATAATAAAACTGCTGTTTGAAGGAATAAAGTTCCTGGCGCACGTAATTGTGTAACAATGCTCAGCCTGCATGAGGCCTGCAACCTGAGCCAGGTTATGCATCCGAAGCAGCCCTAACACCGACACTGATGTATAATCCAAAGGAGCACGGCACGGAGGGTTACGCCATAATTACACTTATTAACAGCTGAGTGATACACTTACATTGATAATGTGGCTGCAGAATTGGAAATGTATGGTAGATGTTACAATTGCTGTTAATTTCTATGAGGTAAAATCAAGTAATTTAGATGAGGTCAATTTCACACAGTCCTCCTGGGAATTAAATGTTACAGATTAGCCATGAACAGATGTATCAGATGTATCCCAACTAACTGTCCACGTGTTTGGGCTTTACTGGAGTAACACAGCTGTAGCAAACCCGAACCGTTGGGAAAGCATCTCACCTAATAAAATGCAGGCTACACCTTCCCTTGGGCCTCAAGTAATAGATGTTTTACCAACACCCCTTTTAATACGATCCAAAACAAGTGTGTGCAGCGCACAACATGAGAGAGAAGCAGGTCTGACCAAAAAATAAAGCTTTATTGGGAACACATAAGATCGAGGGTAGGAGCCCTTCTACGCGTTTCGTGCAGGCTATGCACTTTATCAAGAAGTTTCACATCATAGTACACAGCCTGTTTAAATACAGCTGACTGCTGGTTTGGCGCCAAAAATCCAATATGATTCCCTACAATCAAGGAATTTAATCATATCACCCCCTCTCTCCTTTTTTACAATTTTTTCTATACCAATGAATGAAAGGTTCTCAGGACCCCCTCTCTGCATTCAGGGAATCAGACTGGATTTTCACTCTGAAGACTCGGTTCCCTGATGGGATAAATATAGAATGGAAAATCAACCATTTTCTTAGATAGATTATGTCTTAACCAGTCTATAAGGGAGATTGTTTCTTACTTCATCAATGATTATTTATTTTTTATTATTGAGTACACCAAAATAAATATTGGGATTTATTGCCACTTTTGATCTTCCAATCTCCAGGTCTGGACAGGATGCATTTTTTCATGAGGATTGTTTATGAGTCTTAATATAGAATTTCTGATCAGTATTATATCTAATCTTTGAAGTGTGATAACAACATTAATGACAAATGGATTACTATAGTCCCTGAGAGTCTCAAGAAATGCATATATCTGTATCTCCCCACATTATGGAGGATACATTCTTTCAAGTCTCCTCCTCTTCTTCTTCTTCTTTTGTTTATTTCTTTTTGTTTATTTATTATATTTTTTTATGCTTTCTGGTTCTTCTTTCTTCTCTCACCGACCTTTTTTGCAGTCAATTATGGTCTATACATATAATTAATATTAGTGAAAGACCATATGGTTTTCTTTCTCTTTTTTTTGCCCTGAAATAAACCTAATTACATTAGTGGATATATGTATTAATTTTCCTTTTTCTTCTTTCTGGTTAAAACATCAACTCATTAATCCCTATAAGAATGTTAAATTATAAGTTATACTAGGGTTATGGAAGTATGTATCATCATCAGTAGTGTGTCTTTCACATTCAAGTTGAGTACATAGGTTATATATGTTTTTTTTATATATATTTTCCTTTTTAATAACTATTTTTAAGTTTTTGTGTTATTTGTATTTAGTTTTAATATGTTTTTTTTACAGCCACTGCTGGTTTTGTCACTTTTATTCACAATTGGGTCTCCCGCTGTGGGGGGTGCGCACGCAATTCCTCCCCCTCTCCCTTCAGGCCCTTGTGTCTGTATGGGTGATGTGTGGGGTGCGCACACACCTATGAGCAGGGGAGATCCTTAGCTGCGTCCCATGCATCTCTTGCGCATGCGTGGGATGACGTGGGGGAGGGAGATCCTCCACTGGGGATGATCGTGACGCCTATCAGCATTGGGTGAGTTTTTTACCTTCATATGCTGCGGGGTCATTTGATCGCTTAGACGGGGACTCCCACCCCCTCTCCCCTTGCGAGCCGTTGCGCATGTGTGATTGATGCGGTGGCGCATTGGAGGATTGCGGTAAGTGACGTAATTGTGTTTTGGCACCAAAACCAGCAGTCAGCTGTATTTAAACAGGCTGTGTACTATGATGGGAAACTTCTTGATAAAGTGCACAGCCTGCACGAAACGCGTAGAAGGGCTACTACCCTGGATCGTTTGGACTTTGGATACAGCTGCACGCATAAGGAAGACTGCTGGGGGTTTATGTGAGTACTCATACCTTTAGGCTAACCCAATGAGGAGGGGAGGGGTAGTCACTTGCTCACCCACTACCACTATAGAGCCTTTTTCATGAGGGTTAGAGTGTTACAGTGTTTTTGCTCAATTGCTAAACCCAGCGTGTTCTTCCTTGTTTCTAATTGACCCAATCAAAGAATTATAGGACCAGGCATTTGAGCATCACTTTGTTTCCATATGTATGCTTACCCCTTTTAATACAAATTGTACAGCTTTTTAGCAACTTCCCTTCTTATTGAATAATAACTTTTCCGATAAGCTCTGTAGTGGCATTTGTTGGGCCTAATTAAGCAAAACAAACAAGAAGTGCAAACTCTATTACAGAACGTTTTAACTATATGTAACAGTTCCAATTGAAATCAACAGTTCTATGAATGAATTAATCAATCAATCAATCAATGCAGATGTTGTATTTGCAATATATTACTGTGTGTGCATATTTCTCTGTGGAGACCACAGAAATAGATAATCTCAGAAATAGATACGTGGAGATTGTTTATATGTTAAACCGGATCTAAAACCTATTATAAGGGATGATGTTTATGAAGGGAATTATGAAAATGTAGAGATTTTGTGGATATAAATTAGCAGTGGAGGTAAACGTATAAAGAAAATGTTTGTAGGGATATGCTATAAACCACCAAATATCTGTGAGATTAAGGAAGCTAAAATACTTTTGCAAATGGAGAAGGCATCAAAACTGGGTCATGTTTGCATAATGGGGGATTTTAATTATCCAGACATAGACTGGGGCAATGAGATTAGCATTACAACAAAAGGAAACAGTTTTTTTGGGGGTGCTTAAAGATAATTATATGACCCAAATTATTGAGGAACCAACCAGGAGAGGGGCAATACTGGATTTGGTAATATCAAACAATGTAGAAGTAATAACAAATATTCAAGTCCTGGAACATTTGGGTAACCGTGATCATAACATGGTCTCATTTGAAATAAATTATCAAAAAACAGATTACTTGGGTTCAACAAAGACCTTAAACTTTAGAAAGGCAGATTTTAATAAACTGAGGTCTAATCTAGTAGTAATACAATGGGATTATGTTTTTGCAGGGAAAAATGTAGAAGATAAATGGGCAGTCTTTAAAACATTGTTAGAAAAGCACACTTATCAGTGTATACCCTTGGGTAATACATATAAAAGAAATAAGTCAAAACCAATGTGGCTAAATAAACAGGTAGGGGAGGAAATGGACAAGAAGACGAAGGTGTTTAGATTCTTTTAGTCAGAAGGGACAGAGACATCTTATCAGAATTATAAGGACTGTAACAAAAATTGCAAAAGGGCAATCAAATTAGCAAAAATGGATAATGAAAAAAGGATTGCAATAGAAAGTAAGGTCAACCCTAAAAAGTTCATTAAGTACCTTAATAACAAAAAAATGAGAAAAGAAAATATAGGACCCTTTCAGTGTGAGATGGGTAGACAGATTATTGGAGATAAGGAAAAAGCAGCCCTATTAAACAAATTCTTTGCCTCTGTGTTTACCAGGGAGGAATCAAGTTCAATAGTAGGGCCACAGGAGGAAGCCCCAACCTCCATATTAATGAACAATTGGTTAACTGAGGAAGTAGTTCATAAGCGACTTGAAAAAATTAAAGTAAATAAGGCACCTGGCCCCGATGGCATACATCCAAGAGTTCTCAAGGAGTTAAGATCAGTAATAGCCAAACCATTATATTTAATATTCCAGGACTCAATTTCCACAGGCTCTGTACCACAAGATTGGCGTGAAGCAGATGTGGTGCCTATATTTAAAAAGGGAGCTAGATCACAACCGGGGAATTACAGACCTGTAAGCCTGACTTCAATAGTGGGGAAACTACTTAAAGGTTTAATACAGGATAATATTCAGGAATACCTAATGGCAAACAAAATTATTAGTAATAATCAGCATTGCTTTATGAAGGATAGATCTTGCCAAACTAACCTTATTTGTTTCTTTGAGGAGGTAAGTTGGAATTTAGACCAGGGTAATGCAGTTGATGTGGTCTACTTAGATTTTGCAAAGGCTTGTGATACTGTTTCACTCAAGAGGTTGGTGTACAAAATAAAGAAAATTGGACTCAGTAATAATACCGTAGTTCCTCGATTGTAAGACACAGTTTTTTTCCCCTTTTCATGTGGCTGAAATAGGACTGCGTCTTACAATCGATGTACTGAAAAAAGAAAAGAAAAAAAACAGCCAGGGGGTGTTGCTGGAGATGTGGCCGGGTTTTCTGTGTGCAGCAAACATGTCTGCGATCACAGCCCCCCTCCTCCCCCTCGTGCAGAGAGATTTGCTGCAGATGCCGGCCGGGTCTTAGCATAACAGCATAGTTGCGATCTCAGCCCCCCTCCCCTCTGTGCAGAGAGATCATGGCCGCCCCCCCCCCCCCATGAGGTGCAGAGAGTTCAGTGGAGATCCCACGGACAGGGGTATGTCTTCACAGCAGCCCCCCTCCCCCATGTCAAATCTCTGTGTGAGCTGCACGTGCAGAAGGAGATCTGCGTGTGTATCTATGTATCTGTGTGTGTGTGTGTGTGTGTGTGTGTGTGTGTGTGTGTGTGTATCTCTGTGTGTGTCTGTCTGTCTCTCTCTGTGTGTGTGTCTGTATGTCTCTCTGTGTGTGTCTGTCAGTCTGTCTCTCCGTGTGTGTGTGTCTGTCTGTCTGTCTATCTCTTTGTGTGTCTGTCTGTCTCTGTGTGTCCTTCCATTCTCTCCCTCTCCCCTTCCCTCCCTCTCCCCTTCCCGCCTCTCCCCCCCCTTCCTTGCTATCTCTGTCCCCCCTTCCCTCCTATCTCTCTCCCCCCTTCCCTCCTCTCCCCCTTCCTTCCTCTCCCCCCTTCCCTCCTCTCACCCCTTCCCTCCTCTCACCCCTTCCCTACTCTCTCTCTCCCCCTTCCCTCCTATCCCTCTATCAATCTCCTCCCCATTCTCCCTCCCTTCCCCCCCCCTTTTCCTCCCCTCTTCTCTCCCGCCCCCCTTGTCCCCCCCTTCTCTCACCCCTCTCCTTTTCTCTCTCCCCCTTCTCCTTTTCTCTCTCCCCCCTCTCCTTTTTTCTCTCCCCCTTTCCTTTTCTCTCTCCCCACTCGCCTTTTCTCTCTCCCCACTCTCATTTCTCCCTCCCCATTCCCCTCTCTCCCCTCCCCCTCTCTCCCTCCATCCCCCTCCCCCCTCTCTCCCCACCCTTCTCTCCATTCTCTCCCCCCTTCCCTCCATTCTCTCCCCCCGATCTCTCCATTCTCTCCCCCCTTCCCCCTCTTCCCCTCTCTCTCCCCCCAGAAAAAAATTCTGCACATTTAATAGTGTTTTTTTCCCCCAAATTTTTTTATTAAATCAAGGTTGCGTCTTATTATCGATGGCGTCTTAGAATCGAGGAAATAGGGTATATGCACCTTGATTGAAAACTGGTTAAAGGACAAACAACAGAGGGTTATCATAAATGGAACTTTTTCAGGTTGGGCTAAAGTCGTGAGTGGAGTACCTCAGGGATCGTACTGGGTCCCCTGCTTTTTAACTTGTTTATTAATGACCTTGAGGTTGGCATCGAGAGCAAAGTCTCCATCTTTGCTAATGATACTAAATTGTGTAAGGTAATAGAATCAGAGCAGGGTGTAATTTCTCTTCAGAAGGACTTGGAGAGACTGGAAACGTGGGCAGGTATTGTATTGTATTGTATGTCTTTATTTATATAGCGCCATTAATGTACATAGCGCTTCACAGTAGTAATACATGTGGTAATCGAATAAATAACAGATAATATAAATAACAGATCATGGGAATAAGTGCTTTAGACATAAACATAACATTAAGGAAGAGGAGTCCCTGCCACGAGGAGCTTACAATCTAATTGGTAGGTAGAGAGAACGTACAGAGACAGTAGGAGGGAGTTCTGGTAAGTGCGTCTGCAGGGGGCCAAGCTTTATGTATCATGTGTTTAGAATGTTCACAGTGCTATTCGTATGCTTCTTTAAGCAAGTGTGTCTTAAGGTGGGTCTTAAAGGTGGATAGAGAGGGTGCTAGTCGGGTACTGAGGGGAAGGGCATTCCAGAGGTGTGGGGCAGTCAGTGAAAAAGGTTTAAGGCGGGAGAGGGCTTTAGATAAAAAGGGGGTAGAAAGAAGACATCCTTGAGCAGAACGTAAGAGTCGGGATGGTGCATAGCGAGAAATTAGGGCTGAGATGTAAGGAGGGGCAGAAGAGTGTAAAGCTTTAAAAGTGAGGAGAAGAATGGAGTGTGAGATGCGGGATTTGATCGGAAACCAGGAGAGGGATTTCAGGAGGGGAGATGCTGAGACAGATCTAGGAAAGAGTAGAGGGATTCTGGCAGCAGCATTTAGGATAGATTGTAGGGGAGACAGGTGAGAGGCAGGAAGGCCGGACAGCAGGAGGTTACAGTAATCAAGACGGGAGAGAATGAGGGCCTGAGTCAGAGTTTTAGCAGTCGAGCAACAGAGGAAAGGGCGTATCTTTGTTATATTGCGGAGGAAAAAGCGACAAGTTTTAGAAATGTTTTGAATGTGAGGGGCGAATGTGAGAGAGGAGTCGAGTGTGACCCCTAGGCAGCGTGCTTGGGCTACTGGGTGAATGATCGTAGTTCCAACAGTAATGTGGAAGGAGGTAGTAGGGCCAGGTTTGGGAGGAAGTATGAGGAGCTCTGTTTTAGCCATGTTGAGTTTAAGGCGACGGAGGGCCATCCAGGATGATATAGCAGAGAGACATTCAGAAACTTTGGTCTGTATAGCAGGTGTAAGGTCGGGTGTTGAAAAGTATATTTGTGTGTCGTCAGCATAGAGGTGATATTTAAACCCAAAAGATGTTATTAGGTCACCTAGAGAGAGTGTGTACAGAGAAAAGAGAAGAGGTCCCAGGACAGAGCCCTGGGGTACCCCCACAGAGAGATCAATAGAGAAGGAGGAGGTGTTAGCAGAAGAGACACTGAAAGTACGATGGGAGAGGTAGGATAAGATCCAGGATAGAGCTTTGTTCCGAATACCAAGAGTATGGAGAATGTGAAGGAGAAGAGGGTGGTCCACGGTGTCAAATGCTGCAGAGAGGTCGAGTAATATGAGCAGAGTGTAATGACCTCTGTCTTTGGCAGCATGGAGGTCGTCAGTTATTTTAGTGAGGGCTGTTTCCGTGGAGTGAGCAGTGCGGAAGCCAGATTGTAGAGGGTCTAGGAGAGAATAGGTGTTGAGAAAATGGAGCAAGCGAGAGAATACAAGACGTTCAAGGAGTTTAGAGGCAAAAGGCAGGAGGGAGACAGGTCGATAGTTAGAAAGACAGGTAGGGTCAAGCTTGCTGTTTTTGAGTAATGGTATGACTGTTGCATGTTTGAAGGAGGATGGAAAGGTTCCAGAGCAGAGGGAGGAGTTAAAAATGTGTGTGAGCGTAGGGATTATAGTAGGAGCAAGAGGTTTTAGGAGATGGGAGGGAATGGGGTCAAGAGGGCAAGTGGTAGAGGGAGAAGAAGCGATCAACAGCGACATATCCTCCTCTGAGACAGTGGAAAAAGAGTCAAGGAAGGCAGGAGGAGAGTTAGGAAGAGGTGTAGGATGGGAAGAAGAAACAGAGGGGATGTTCTGATGTATGGATTCCACCTTTTCCTTAAAATAGTCAGCAAAGTCCTGAGCGGAGATGGAGGAAGGAGAGGCAGCTGAGGGTGGTTTGAGTAGAGTATCAAAGACAGAGAACAGTCGGCGTGGGTTAGACTTGTGCATGTTGATTAGTGCAGAAAAGTAGGCTTGTTTAGCTTGCGAGAGGGCAGAGTTGAAACAGGATAGCATAAATTTGTAGTGAAGGAAGTCTGCGAGAGTGTGAGACTTCCTCCAGAGGCGTTCAGAGGAATGAGTAGAGGAACGCAGCATGCGCGTGTGGGAATTTAGCTAGGGTCTAGGGTTAGAAGGGCGAGTGCGGCAGAGAGAAAGCGGGGCATGTAGATCAAGAGAGGAGGACAAGACAGAGTTGTAGTTCCTGACCAGGTTGTCGGGGTCTGTAGCAGAGCTGAGAGAGGAGAGGGAGGAGCGTAAAGTGGACTCAAAGTCAGGTAAGTGAATAGAGCGCAGGTTTCTGCAGAACCGGGGGGGTAGATGGAGGTGGAGAAGGGGAGAAGCGAGATAGAGAGAATGAGATGAGATGATGGTCAGAGAGAGGAAAAGGGGAAATGGAGAAATCGGAGAGAGAGAAGTTCTTAGTGAAAACCAGGTCTAAGTAGTGGCCATCCTTGTGGGTGCTGGCTGCAGTCCACTGTTGAAGGCCAAAAGAAGAGGTTAGAGAAAGAAAGCGGGAAGCCCAAGGGAGAGAGGGGTCATCAATGTGGCAATTGAAGTCCCCAAGGAGAAGAACAGGGGAGTCTGAGGAGAGGAAGAAAGAGAGCCAGGATTCAAAGTGAGAGAGAAAGGCAGAAGGGGGATGAGTAGAGGTAGGTGGGCGATAGATGACCGCCACATGAACAGGGAGAGGAGAGAAAATCTGGACAGTGTGAGCCTCAAAGGAGGGAAAAGCAAGAGAGGGAGGAATAGGAAGGGTTCGGTAACGACAGAGAGAGGAGAGCAGGAGCCCCACGCCTCCACCCCTGCCATCAGTGCGCGGAGTGTGGGAGAAGGAAAGGCCTCCATAGGAGAGGGCAGCTTCCAGAGCAGAGTCAGACTGAGTGAGCCAGGTCTCAGTTATAGCAAAGAGAAGCAGGGAGTGAGAGAGAAAGAAGTCATGCACAGAGAGGCACTTGTTAGAAAGGGAGCGAGCATTTCAAAGAGCACAGGAGAAAGGGAGAGAGGAGGGAGGGTGGCAGGGGATGGGTATGAGGTTGGAGGGGTTGACACCAGAAGGAGTAGAGGTTGCAGTTGGCAGGCGAGGACGAGCGCATGTAGGAATAAGACAGGGACCAGGATTGGGAGAGATATCCCCAGAAGCAAGGAGGAGAAGCATGGATAGAAAGAGGATGTGTGAGGTGGATTTGTAGGGGTGTTTTTTAGTGCAGGGGATATAGCTGTGTGGTGTCAGAGGACGCAGGTAAGAAAGGAGTTCATGTGAAAAGAGAAGTGGTGAAGGAAGGAGAGATGGAGATATATGAATAGAGTTAGAGACATACTGAGGCTGGTAAAAAGAAGTGCATAATTTGAGAAGAAGTGAAGTCACAGCAAATATAAATGGTAAAGGCAGCATCACAGCAGTACACTGGCGACACACTTTATTCGAGCTTGGCTAGTCCCACGAATTCGGGTATACCCGGGTGTATTGAGGTTTGTGACTGTTTTCTGCCCGAGTGCATTGAGTTATTTTCCAAGCAGGGATTGAAGCATTTTATTCCCGCTGGCTGCAATACTGCACAGTATATATATATATATACTGCATTACAATTCATGAATTTATGCCATCTGGTAGACACGCGAAGCATTGCAGCCTATTAAATCCTAATCATTATCATTTAACAGATCAGCCGCCCATCAGCCAGGCATGAACCCAGGCTGGGAAGGCAAATGCAACGGGGCTTGTCAGAGGTGAGGAGTGGCGCATTCCAGGTATCTGCCAGGTACATACCGGGTATTTGCTCGAATAAAGTGTGTCGGTGCAGTAATGATGCAGTCTGGTATTGATGATATCCTCCTTTCCAGCGTAGTTCAAGTGCAGGAATCAGGGCCAGATGGGGTGTCCACTTCTTCCTCACTTCTTTTGAACTTCCTTTTAAACTTCAGTTGTTCAGTAGACATGCCACTTATAATGGGCCACTTCCTTTTAAACTTCAGTTGTTCAGTAGACATGCCACTTATAATGGGCCACTTGGATATGGGCTGCAGGCAGACTAGCTGTTCTGACTGGGTTTATATAGGCCTAAAAAGTCACCTGACAGTGTGGTTCTGTCTGCTTAATTAGCACATCTGAGGAACATTCAAACAAATGGTTTTCTACACAGGGTGTTCCCTGCCTAGGTGGCAACACTTAATTTGATTAGGGGTAGACAGAAAACAGCATTCAAATATGGTTTTTACCTAGCACTGGATCACTTGCATATACTATATAATACACACAGCAAAGGCTTCAATGAGGATTTAGAGATGGTTTTTACCTAGCATTGGTAAATGGCAGATGAGGTTTAATACCGATAAATGTAAGGTTCTGCAATTGGGATGCAAGAATAAAAAGGCGAATTAAAAATGAAAGGGGGATAAATTGGGGGAATCCTTGATGGAGAAGGATTTAGGAGTGCTTGTAGACAGCAGGCTTAGCAATAGTGCCCAGAGTCATGCAGTAGCTGCAAAGGCAAACAAGATATTATCTTGTTAAATATGGAGAAGGGTTGGATGCTCCAACAGTCCTGGAATCTTATATATTCATCAATAGTATAAAACAGTAAATGCTCAGTAAGGGTGTGGGTAAACTACTGGGTGAGTGGATAAAATCACTGAACACATGAATGTCCTGAAGGCAACAGAAAAAATGATGTAAAACACACTTCGCTGTACCTCATTGGAAATAGGTGTATAATAAAGTCCAACACTCACCCTGAATTGTAGTAATGATGATCCATTGTAATAAAATAAATTGTGAAGATCTTACCCACTCCTAGAGCCTACTGAAATCCTGGGGGCGTGTCCAGCCGCAGTTAAGTTCCAGACGATCCAAAAAATGCAATAAATGCACATAGCAGCGCACTGCCCAGGGACACAGGTGTATCAAAAATGAAAAATGAATTTATTGTCAATCAGACATAACAAACAGGGAGGTCTCTACCTGTACCTCAGAGGACAGGGAGATCTCCGTTGTGAGAGGAGGCGTGTCTGCCTCGCCAGCTGCCTATGCCCTGAGCGGATTGGTGGTGACATCACCAAGGGGCGTGATGAGCAAGGGACGGCTATGCATTCAGATACACACAGACAGAGGTAAACATGGTCGCATCTATGACGTCATATACAGGCGTTTTTGGCGCGAAATTAAATTAATTCACTACACGTGATACATAGTATAAAAGGATCCCCCAATGTACTGTACTTTACTCATTGATAAAGCACCTTGTTGTGTGAAACGCGTTTGAGGGTTTACCTCCCTGTTTGTTATGTCTGATTGACAATAAATTCATTTTTCATTTTTGATACACCTGTGTCCCTGGGTAGTACGCTGCTTTGTGCATTTATTGCATTTTTTTGGATCATCAAGATCTTATCTTGCATCAAACGGGCAAACATTAGAAAAGAGGCGACTAAGAGGGGATATGATAACTATATACAAATATATTAGGGGACAGTTAAAGGAGCTTTCAAAAGAACGATTTATTCCAAGGGCAGTACAAAGGACACAGGGATCATCCCTTAAGGTTGGAGGAAAGGAGATTTCACCAGAAACAAAGGAAAGGGTTCTTTACAGTAAGGGCAGTTAAAATGTGGAATTCACTACCCATGGAGACTCTGATGGCAGATACAAAATGTTTAAAAAAAGGATGGACATCTTTTTAGATAGGAAAGGTATACAGGGATATACCAAATAAGTATACATGGAAAGGGTGTTGATCCAGGGATTAATCCGATTGCCAATTCTTGGAGTCAGGAAGGAATTTATTTTTCCCCTTATGAGATATCACTGGATTATGTGACTCTGGGGTTTTGTTTGCCTTCCTCTGGATCAATAAGTATAGATAAAGGATAAAGTATCTGTTGTCTAAATTTAGCATAGGTTGAACTTGATGGACAGAAGTCTTTTTTCAACCTCATCTACTATGTAACCTTTCAGAGCCTTTTTAAACTGTTCTTGGATTTATATAACAGCCTTTCCAATATGTCACCTTTAAGCATATCTGATGGAAACTACCAGCTTTTTGTACTGTATCTTTGAACCCGAGTGTGTATTGCATTCTTGTGAGTCAGATATGCCAGTATTTTTATGTAGATCCAAACAATATGCCCATAGTTTCTAAAAGCCTGTAATCGTTTGTGTTTCTTTAACGCTGTGATGACTGGTTATTCTGGCACTTGCTTATGAATTTCCTGCTAATAGCATTTACACCCACTTAATGCCACCCTACTACTGTAACATTTAATCTGCTCTTTTTAGCTTTCCAAAAGTGCATCACAGCAAGTGTTGCAGGGCACATATAATTGTTTGTTTTTTCTTTCACTGTTAAACTTAATTATTTAATGGTTCTTTAATGTGGATAAAAAGGTTTCAATCTCCACAATTTATTATATCAGCTAAGAGGCTAAAAGGGATTCAGGCTCCATTACGTTTGTGAGACTCCCTGTAATGTACAGTATTACATTTAGTTTATGCCTGTAAAATATAACGAAGTGAAGACAAACGCATTCATCCAGTGGAAAGGGTCCGATCAGAGATGTGGGGTGCACAACATTTTGGGGGCACTCAAAGGTCCCTTCCTCAGGTACAGGCAGAAAACAAAGTGTACCTACAGTACTACTATGTATAGGTATGGTAAAATCACCCTTCTATTGATCTTTCGCACCATATGCTAATGAAGTGATATCACTCAACAGCCAATATGCTAATGAAATGATATCATTCTTAGATATACAACCCTCCTAAGAAGGTAACAAGTGTATATGTATTTGGTTTTGCTAAGTCTCTCATAACTTTTAGGATGCAGGCTAGGTGTAGATGAAGCAATGATGTAAAATGTAACACACGTACTGTATACATATACTACACATCTGGCTTGCTTGTACTGAAGAACATCTTCCCTAGTTATCCTCATCGTATCCCATGGGGAGGTACTGTGGCTTGTTTCTATCGAGTGTACTGGACCTGTTCCTCCTCTTGGTAGCACCCTTGCTGAACCATTGCAGTTGTGCCCCTTCCAGGGTCCAATTCACGTCCATCCATCTGGGGATCCTTATTCCAGCTCCCTGGTCTGACTGCCAAGTCTGAGCATGCTGATTTGTGTTAGGTGCGGACAGGCCACTTAGGACACTGAGGACATACAAGCGTTGGCCCATCTGTGTGGCTCTGTAGGGCATAGACCTACCGAGGCCACACACTGTGTTTCTAGGGGTTGTCTTTAGAGGCGCTGTCTTAGTGGGGTACTTTCTTTAGCTGTAAAACAATTACCAGGGACAGATCAAATATAACTACCTTACCTATACACATACGTTATATACATATCATCCGTGAGACTCCTCCACTTGCTTCGTCCAGGAACCTGAGTTCCAGAACCTTCTCCTTAGCATATACTGTGTACTCCATCGGTGATGTTGCTATCACCAGGCAGAAAAGCATGACATGGTTTCTGCCAATTCACCCAGTACCAGGAGAAGGGGCGATACACAGTAGGAGTCCACACATTTAACCCTCTAATGCTTTTAATACCTTATGCTAACTAGTAGTTGTAAGAACTATGCATCAAACGATTAGCCAGGATTGGCAGTTTGAGAAGACCTGCCCTCATGAAGTTTATTCTGGCTGCAGTGCTGTAAATGTTTACCAGGCTGGAGACATTAAAAACTACAAAGCCCACATTTCTTGCAACCTAGTGTAGGACTCACCCACTTCCTCCTCTGACCCCTATTTAATGTCCAGGAAGTTGCTCCTTCCTGGCGTTTTAACTTTGTTTTCTTGCCAGTCCACATCCCTGTGCTTATTACCTGTCCATGCCCATGTCCCAGTCCTGTCCCTGTTTCCATGTTCCTATCCCCGTTTCCTAGTCCTGCTCATGTTACCTTGCCTGCTATCATGTTTGCTTCTCTCCCCTAAATAAACCCTGTTTTCTATAATTTTCCTTCCTGAGTTCTGTCATCCTCCTCAGTGTACTCAGAGTCGTTCCCAAAGGGGACTACAGGTACATCCTATAGACCCTTCTACAGTATATAGATCGGCATACGTTTTATTAAAAAAACAATCTGTGAAAATAATAAGTATAATAAAAAATATAACTTTATCTTTGTGAGCATTGTTATTTACACAAAGAATAAGTATAGAAATGAGTAATGTACAGGGTACCTGGCATACCCGCCATATTTTAAGTAATTGGAAATGATCCGGACCCAACCCGGGGTGCTGGAACCCAGTGCCGAGTACTTCCATCCTGCTCTGCTCCCTTGGTCCTCTTCAATCACCCCTCTACCTCCGTGGTGGAGGGAGAAGAGGACAGAGAACGTCAGGAGCAGGGCAGGAGAGGATGAGGACAGCAGCCAAGACAGAGGGAGAGGAGGAGGACGTTAGCCGGCAGATGAGGACAGCGGGCGGTGGAGTAAGAGAAGGATGGCAGCCTGTAGATGAGAAGGACGGCAGCTGGTGGTGGTGTAAGAGGAGAAGGACGGCAGCAGGCAGTGGAGGAAGAGAAGAAGGATAGCAGCCGGCGGTAGGGGGAGAGGGGAAGCATGTGAGTGGAGGAGCGGCACAGGAGGTTGGCCGGGGAGGAGCACGCCCCAGTGCTCCAACCCAGAAGTCTTCTCTGACTTCCAATGTCTGACATCCCTACAATGAGCCCCGTCCTGGCCATCCTCCTGTGCTGCTCCTGCTCTGCACACATGGTCCTCTTCTCCGGCAGCTGCCAACTGCTGTCCTGTTCCCCTCCGTCCACCGCCAACTGTCGTCCTCCTCCTTTTTTGCCATCCTGCGCTTACCGCCCTCTTCCTCTGCCTCCCAAATCTACCAGGTCGGGTAATTTTTCTTTTTTCCCTGGATACACTGTATTTTTTAGTACCTGGTACATCACTAATAGAAATAAAAACTTTGACAATAAATCATGGCACAAAATGTGAAAAAGTTGTAGTGCAGTGGAAAATAATATACAAAAAATTATATGTAGCACATTTCCCCCAACCCCCTCCCCCACCCCCCACACACACACCCACTCTGTGAGAACTTAGGTAGGCTACTGCTGATGTAGTGCTGATTACCTGTGAGGGAACAGGAGAGATGAGTTGCCCGTGATAGTGTGGGGGAACAGGACAGTCCTTGTGGGGATCCGCTGGTTCTTCTCCTCTTGGTGTCAGCGCCTCCAGACATAGTGGGTTCAGCAGAGCTGAAGGCAGTCCCACCAGGACAATCTTGAACCCAATACCTCTGTCAAACAGACTGCTGCCGAGCCAGAAGTATAAATGAGGATGATCTTTATTGTAGCAGCCACTACCGGTGTCATTACCGTGTATGCTTCAGTTGATAGGATAGATCCCTCGCTTTTGGATGGTACTGGCCTGCTGGTAATATTGAGGCCTGGCTTGAGTAGCTTGTTTCCCTCAGCCCATGAGGCTGAGCACGTCTCCATTCCAGCTGAGAGGAGACGTCTCCAACACTCTCCCACCCCATACAGGGGCAGACTGGAAACCAACTGAAGATCTCACCCCTAAGGGGCTGAACTTCAATCTATAATTTAGGCACTTCCTTCCTGAAGCTCAAAGAGGGAGGGTCCAGTATCTGTACCACCACTGACTATCACAGATCCCTGTGTCATCACCACTCTCGTCACTCAGGAAGTCAGCATGAGGAAGGGAAAAACCTCATAGGATAGCCTGTCACTGACTACATCGTATTAGAATTTACATGACAGGGAAGGTAGAGAGATAGCTGGACTAGCCATGGCTATATATATATATATATCAGTCTGTACACATTTCGCTAGATAGAGATCACATCTGAAGTAGTACGACTATGGCAATCTTAAAAATTCAAGGATATATTGAATATCAACAAAAGCATTCTCATAATAAACTATGTTCAATAGATTAACAAATGTATGACGTAATGCTTGCTAATCTACTAGTAAGTAGATGTAGCCAGGTCCCCGAGGTTTGTCCTCCCCTCCGCTGCAGTGGGAGAGTCAGACAGAGTTGCAGAGCGTGCAGGGAGTGCTCCAGTGCATAGGAGGCTCCACGGCGGCCCGAACGTTCAGTGCGCCGCCATTTTGAGGTTCGCGCATGCGCAGCAAGCCTGGTATGCGACGGCGCCTTCAGTGAGCTTGCGCATGCGCAGAGAGTTAGTGCTGTAGCGCGCGAAGCCCGGACCTATCAGAGGAGGGCTAGAGCAGGGGACTACAAGTCCCATGAGCGCTAGGGAGACCACCTGATGCCAGGGAGCCAATAGGGCGATAGTGTCCTTGCAGGAAGGATATAGGAGGTTGCGCAGGGGAGCACGTTGGGCAGTCAAGACCAGGAAGGGGAAGTGGTAGGAGCTGAGGAGCTGTGTGTGTAGAGAGGCAAGTAGCCTCTACACTAGGTCAGAAACCCCCTAGTCCCCAGATAGGCCCCTGAGTCACAAACAGCTTGTGGTTGCTGTAGGGACAGGCACTAGAATAGGAACCTACCCCAGTAGTGTGCATAGTCAGGGACACAGTGGTCGCTGCAGTTCCTTGTCACAGGTTTGGGACCAGACCTCTTCAGAGACAGTCATATCTACCCGGGTGGGATCGCCCCGGAGGGACGTCGCGGAAGGCATCGCATCTGCAGATCCTTTGTGAAGATTTGTCTGCTGGTCTGAGTGCAGGAGCGCTCGGCAGGTAACACTACACCAAAGTACACCAACTATAACATTCTCACTCTAGTGGCCGCGCAGTCACCACACACTTGGGGTTTGGGTGTGGGACATTGGACATGGTGTGGGAAACACGGGGGAGGGTCATGTCCTGCGAGACACTTTGGCTAGTTGTGTCTCTAGTGGGAGGAGTATGTGATGTGTATGCATATAGATTGATGACTAACATTAGTAAAGATATTTGTTATTATATATACAGTGTGTATATCATTGCTATTGTTATGATATATACAGTGTGCTGGGAGCCATCGCAGGTGGAGGCGCTGCATCTGGTAAGGAGTAACATATGCATTTCGCCCCAGTCTCACCGTGGCAGAGGCTCAGGCCCTGTGAGCCAGCAGGTAACACACATCATTAGTAGTCTTCCTGTGTTCTAGGGGAAACAGGGCTACATAAGTATGAAACAAACTCACCTTAGGAGCACTTAGAAATAACATCCGTGCCACAGCTTCGCTGGCCAATCAGAACTACCAGATTAAATAGTCCTGCCCTTGCATCTCTGCTGTGGGGGTGTGTTTGCTGCTCAACTGTTTTCACTTCACCTCAGACGCTCTTAGAAACAACACCCGAGTCGCAGCAAAGGCAGCAGCCAAAAGGTGTTAGCCGTTTGCTGATGTTAAAGATGCTTTATTATTAGTATTGGGTAATATATTTCAGATGTAAATTGAAGCATTTCCATCTTCACACATTACCTGCTCTCACAGCTCGACCTCGGCATAATCTGACTTACTCCTTCCCAAATGCTAACGCCTTAATTTAATAAGCAGCTATCCAAAATACACTAATCTCCCCACCCCCCTGTACCTTGTGTTTCCACTTACCCTTCCTTATAAAGTGTAAGCACCTTGGAACAGGGCTTTTCTTACCTACTGCAACTATGTATGTCTTTATTTATATAGCGCCATTAATGTACATAGCGCTTCACAGCAGGAATACACGTGACAATCATATAAATAACAAATAATATAAGTAACACATGAAGGGGAGAAGTGCTTCAGACATAAAAGTAACATTTAGGAAAAGGAATCCTTGCTCCGAAGAGCTTACAATCTAATTGGTAGGTAGGGAGAACGTACAGAGACAGTAGGAGGGAATTCTAGTAAGTGCGTCTGCAGGGGGCCAAGCTTTATGTATGAGGTGTAAATTATCAGCCATGGAGCTACTCATATGGTTCTTTAAGCAAGTGAGTTTTAAGGTGGGTCTTAAAAGTGGATAGAGAGGGTGCTAGTCGGGTATTGAGGGGAAAGGCATTCCAGGGGTTTGGAGCAGTCAGTGAGAAAGGTTTAAGGTCGGAAGGACTTTAGATACAAAGGGGGTAGAAAGAAGACAGCCTTGAGCAGAATGCAAGAGTTGGGATGGTGCATAGTGAGAAATTAGGGCTGAGATGTACAGTAAGGAGGGGCAAAAGAGTGTGAAGCTTTAAAAGTGAGGAGGAGAATTGAGTGTGTGATACAGGATTTGATAGGAAGCCAGGAGAGGGATTTCAGCAGTGGAGACGCGGAGACAGATTTAGGAAAGAGTAGAGCGATTCTGGCAGCAGCATTTAGGATAGATTGTAGGGGAGACAGGTGAGAGGCAGGAAGGCCGGACAGCAGGAGGTTACAGTAATCGAGACGGGAGAGAATGAGGGCCTGAGTCAGAGTTTTAGCAGTCGAGCAACAGAGGATAGGGTGTAACTTTGTAATATTGCGGAGGAAAAAGCGAAAGGTTACAATGAATGTATGCATGTACAGCTCAACCCCATTATAACGCGATCCGTTACAACGCAAATCCGCTTATAACACGATGCAAGCGTGGCTCCCAATTTTGGTATTTATGAATACTTTACAGCACGATTATTGGTCTCTTAAATACTTTATTGTACAATGCATACAATTGTACATTAGTTCTAACGCGATCCGCTTATAGCGCGATGTGATTCTTTGGACCCCAAGCACAGCGTTATAAGGGGGTTGAGCTGTATATCTTTATTTATATACCGCCATCCAGGTACATAGACACGTGACACAATATTATAACACAATGGAAATAAACGCTTCCGACATAAAACAATAAGAAAAGGAGTCTTTGCCCGAATAACTTACAAACTATGTGTATGTATGTTAATGTTTGATATTTATTGTTTTCATCCTACAACTCGATTGTACTGCATTACCGAGTATGTTGGTGCGTTATAAATAAATGATAATAATAATAATGCTTAATTTTACTCCCATAGGATAAAAAAATGTCAAAGAATATATTCAACAAAAATCAAGAGACACAATCACCTTGTTACTTCTAAATGACACAGTATATGCTTAAAGAAGATGACAACTGCCTATTTTAGAGGACGATGAGAGTGGCAGCAATAATATACAAGATCTGGGGAACGGAGCATTAAGTACTATCTGGAAAGGACTTCTAGGCATACGGAAATATATATATATTTTTTATAATATAAGTTGTGTAACGACACAACCTTTACTACTAAAAGAAGTAAGGGTCAAATAGACCTTTAGTTTAAAAGACAATATAACGGACATGTACTGTAATTAGTTTCTCAATCATATCCCAAACTTCACGTGGACATGTTTTCCAAATTGGCTTCCCTTTGAAGGGACCTTTCTTTACCTGAGGGTATTGGAACGTGAGCATAAATAGCAGCAATATACAGTATGAGAATAAGATAAGTCCATCTTGGTGAGAAATTGTCATAATTAATGCAGTAGTCCCACAATGTAGGATCCTGTGGGAGATGATGTACAACAGTCAGTCATCATAATAAGCAATTTGCTGTTGTCAAGTATATGGATCCAAACTTATACTGGGGTAAATGTACGTGTATCAGAATTAACACAACTGAAACACTAGGGCTTCCCCTTTCAGAAGGGACCCAAATTTACCTCCGTTTATTTGACTGGTAGTATATTAATGCCATCCAGTAAGGATTATAATTTATAAGAAACAACTCAGGCGGTCATCTTCCATCATACCTTTTGGGGATAGGGTTTGGAGTTTATTAATCCACAATGCTTCTTTGCACACTAGACGCTGACCCCATTTCCCTCTTATGGCACAATAGGTATATGTTCCAAAACTAGATATCGCATGTGTGCCATTTCTTAAAGCATGGACAAAAACCTTATAAGCGAATAAGGCTGGGAAAGAAGGCCCCTGTTATAGCTCTCCTAATGGATGTAAGGATGAGATATATTTAAAATCAAACTTTAATAGTTATAATGACGATAAAATAATGGTGGACACACTAACAAGAATCACCTTCCTGAATATATTGAACACTACTACCAAATAGTATTATAAGAACGGCTAAAGTTGGATGAAACGGGGTATGGTTACCCTTGAGTCCAGACTAAATACCGTAGCGCCTTCTGTAAATGTATTTTCAAAAAGCGATAACCGCCAATAGCTGACAGTGCAGCTCATACAAGTTGGTGTTTCATCCAATTATACCCTTTAGCCGTTCTTATAATACTATTTGGTACTGTAGTAGAGTTCAATATATTCAGGAAGGTGATTCTTGTTAGTGTGTCCACCATTATTTTATCATCATTATAACTATTAAAGTTTGATTTTAAATATATCTCATCATTACATCCATTAGGAATGCTATAATAGGGGCCGTCTTTTCCAGCCTTATTCGCTTATAAGGTTTTTGTCCATACACATTATTAGCCCCAGCACCCTAATTCTCATTGACAATCGCTAGAGTGCTTTCTCCCTCTTCCCCCTTTCCCACTTGTATTATATACATCTTAAAGCATGAAAGTAGCCTGCAACTGGGGAGACCTTATTGTTGTTCCTTATATCGCTTTTATGTTGTTACAGTATAAGTGTTCTATAACAGGTCTTAGTCTGTCCAACATACACCTTTCCACAGGGGCATTTAAGTGCATAAAACTACGAATGAAGTATCACACGTAGCAAATTGTTTTACATTAATTGTTTTGACCAATTAGTGGGTGATTGAAGGGATTACCCTTAATTATACAACTGCAGTCTCCACAATGGGGAGAAGAAAATTCTAAATTTGGGTTTAGAACTAAATATTTTTTCTATGCCTTAACCAGATGGTCACCTCACCAATGCTCCACTCTCACTTCAAAGAAAACAATGTTGTTTTCTGAAAATTAGTTACCAAATGTAGGATCTCTCAGTAAGATTTTCCAATGGTTTAAAATAATACCCTTAACCTTATTAGAGACTGTACTATACTGTAGGTAGTTACTACTGGGATTCTCTTTTTGGATTTTATATTCCTATTAGATGGTTTTAACAGAGACTCTCTAAATAGAAGGCGAACTTTCTCTTTTAATGTATCGAAATGTCTACAATTGTAACCTCTCTCAATAAATGTAGATATTAAAATATCCGCATTTTTAGTGTAACTTTCCATAGTATATCCTGTGTGTGAAGATCAACTGACTAAAAGAAAACCCTTTAATTGTGTTCCAATGCCAACTATCTGCAAATCATAAAAAAAAAAAGTCTTATCTGTAGGTTTTGAATAAATTTCAGTGTATAAAATTAGTTACATCTTTCTTGGAAACCAATACATCCAGAACATTTCATTGATTTAAATCATAATTAAGTGTAAATCTCACTGTAGCATGTTTGGTGTTAATGTCATAAATCCTATTAAATATTTCTATTTCTGATCATTTGCAAATAAAGATGTCATTAATATATCTTCCCCAGTTGGAAATCAGGGAATTATAGTTTTTATTATCAAATAATTGGTTTCTCTCAATCTGTTACATTAAAGTTTGCATACAATAGGGCCATGCAGGCTCCAATCACCATTCCTTGAAGCTGTAAATATAACTAATCATTAAATCAAAAGTAGTTCAGAGAGAACAATATCAAGTAATGATATTTAAAAATCCCAATGTGCGTCACTGATGGGTGTAGTTCCCAATGCTTTTCTTTTTACTATAATCCCTTCCTCGTGTGCTTTAGCTGTATAAAGGCTTTATACATCAATGATGTAAAGCAGGCCTGCACAACTTGTCAAGTGAGAAGGGCCGAACTGCTCCAAGGAATACAGATTTGGGCCGCACGGGTAAAATCATCATCATATCTCCCCCAGCACCTCTCATCATCATCCTCATATCTCCAGCACCCCTCAATCTCTCCCAGCAACCCTCATCATCCTCATATCTGCCCCAGAAACCCTCATCCTGATATATATCTCCCCAGCACCCCTCATCCTCATATCTCCTCCAGCACCCCTCATCATCATCCTCATATCCCCCCAGCACCCCTCATCATCTTCATCCTCATATCTCCCCCAGCACTCCTCATCTTCATATATCTCCCCCAGCACCACTCATCCTCATATCTCCCCCTGCACCCTTCATCATCGTTTGTGACTCCCTCTCTCACACCCCCATCTCTCCCCCTCACCCATACACAATACTCACCCTCCACATCACACACAATATCCCCCTGCAGACCACTTACATTCCACCCCCCCTGCATCTCACATCCCCCCTGCGTCTCACCTCACCCCCCCCCTACACCTCACATCACCCCCCTCCACCTCACATCACCCCCTGCACCTCCCATTACCCCCTGCACCTCACATCCCCCCCCCCTGCAGCTCACATCCCTCCCCTGCACCTCACTCCCCTGCACCTCACCTCACCCCCCATGCACCTCATCCCCCTGCACCTCACCCCCCTGCACCTCACCCCCCTGCACCTCACATCAGCCCCCCTGCACATCACCCCCCTGCACCTCACATCACCCCCCTGCACCTCACATCACCCCTCCTGCACATCACCCCTCCTGCACATCACCCCTCCTGCACATCACTCCCCTGCATATCACCCCCCTGCACATCACATCACATCACCCCTCTGCACATATCCACCTGCACCTCACATATCCCCCTACACCTCACATATCCCCCTGCACCTCACATATCCCCCTGCACCTCACATATCCCCTGCACCTCACGTCACCCCCTGCACCTCCTCACCTCACATCACACCCCTGCACCTCCTCACCTCACATTACCCCCCAGTACCTCCTCACCTCACATCACCCCCCTGCACCTCCTCACCTCACATCACCCCCCTGCACCTCCTCACCTCACATCACCCCCCTGCACCTCCTCACCTCACATCACCCCCCTGTACCTCCTCACCTTACATCACCCCCCTGCACCTCCTCACCTCACATCACCCCCCTGCACCTCCTCACCTCACATCACCCCCCTGTACCTCCTCACCTTACATCACCCCCCTGCACCTCCTCACCTCACTTCAGCCCCTGCACCTCCTCACCTCACATCACCCACCTGCACCTCCTCACCTCACATCACCCCCTGTACCTCCTCACCTTACATCACCCCCCTGCACCTCCTCACCTCACTTCAGCCCCTGCACCTCCTCACCTCACATCACCCACCTGTACCTCCTCACCTCACATCACCCCCCTGCACCTCCTCACCTCACATCAGCCCCTGCACCTCCTCACCTCACATCAGCCCCTGCACCTCACCTACACCTCCCCTCACCCCCTTGCACCTCAGATCACGGTGGCAGAGCAGGCAGGACTGCACGCGCTCGCAAGCAGTGGGCACTGGAAGTGCTGCACTGCTAGAGCATGCAGTCTTGAGAGCGGGCTGGGGGGGAGGAGGGAGAGAGCGGGCTAGGCTCGTGGCAGAGAGGGAGAGCAGACTCGGGGGAGGGAGAGCGGACTTGGGGGAGGGAGAGCGGACTCGGGGGAGGGAGAGCGGACTCGGGGGGGAGAGCGGACTCGGGGGAGGGAGAGCGGACTCGGGGGAGGGAGAACGGACTCGGGGGAGGGAGGAGGGGGAAAGCTGCCGCCGCGGGACTGCCCCACGGGCCGCGTGTTGTGCAGGCCTGATGTAAAGTATGTCTGATTCCTCAATATCTGTAACTTGTGTCAATTTGTTTACAAAATCAGTCCTATCCAGGATACATGTATTTAAATTATGTGCTAGATGTTGCAAAAAGCAATCTACATAATTGGAAAGCGGTTGAAGTATAATCTTGATGCCTGCTACAATTGGATGACCTGGTGGATTCTCAAGGCACTTCCTGTATGTATTTTGGGGAGTAGGTGAAAGCACCGGTATTATGGAGTCTTTAAGGGGAAATGCTGATTTTTTCGGTGAATAAGCCTGTTTGTACTGCTTTTTGGACTGTGTGATTAATGATGGGTAAAGTTTATGAGTTTCATAAGCAAGAGCCTTTGTAGAGGTATCCAAGCAAACTTGAACTTTATTCTCAACACATTCCACATTCACCCACCCTTGTTCATTCTCACCCTTATTCTTTACACACTCCACATTCACCCACCCATGTTCATACTCACCCTTATTCTTAACACACTCCACATTCACCCACCCGTGTTCATACTCACCCTTATTCTTAACACACTCCACATTCACCTACCCTTGTTCATTCTCACCCTTATTCTTTACACACTCCACATTCACCCACCCGTGTTCATACTCACCCTTATTCTTTACACACTCCACATTCACCCACCCGTGTTCATACTCACCCTTATTCTTAACACACTCCACATTCACCCACCCTTGTTCATTCTCACCCTTATTCTTTACACACTCCACATTCACCCACCCGTGTTCATACTCACCCTTATTCTTTACACACTCCACATTCACCCACCCGTGTTCATACTCACCCTTATTCTTTACACACTCCACATTCACCCACCCGTGTTCATACTCACCCTTATTCTTTACACACTCCACATTCACCCACCCGTGTTCATACTCACCCTTATTCTTTACACACTCCACATTCACCCACCCGTGTTCATACTCACCCTTATTCTTTACACACTCCACATTCACCCACCCGTGTTCATACTCACCCTTATTCTTAACACACTCCACATTCACCCACCCTTGTTCATTCTCACCCTTATTCTTTACACACTCCACATTCACCCACCCGTGTTCATACTCACCCTTATTCTTTACACACTCCACATTCACCCACCCGTGTTCATACTCACCCTTATTCTTTACACACTCCACATTCACCCACCCGTGTTCATACTCACCCTTATTCTTAACACACTCCACATTCACCCACCCTTGTTCATTCTCACCCTTATTCTTAACACACTCCACATTCACCTACCCTTGTTCATTCTCACCCTTATTCTTTACACACTCCACATTCACCCACCCGTGTTCATACTCACCCTTATTCTTTACACACTCCACATTCACCCACCCGTGTTCATACTCACCCTTTTTCTTAACACACGCAACACTCACCATTTTGGCAAAGGGCAGTGATTCGTGGTGCCTACAAATTGTATGTACAGCACTGTGTATGCTGTTAGAGCCAAGTAAGTAAAGAAATATTATATATTGTTTCTACATTCGCAGAGTTCTGAAACCTCATCCTTCCATATAGGGTCTTTAAGGAAGTGCTGTACCTGACTCTAAATAGTCAATATAATTTGTATGACTGATAGCTGGAGCATTTATTAGTATTTAGTATTAGTAATTGGTAGTGAATCTAACATCTTTATAACTTGAATTAAATATACATTAAGCAAATAAGTGAAAATGTTACTTTAGTGGAGATTGAATCTTTCTAAGGAAGTTAATGACATTATTCCCATGTAAACAACAAGGTTTATCCCCACTATGGGTCAAAACTATGTCAAGATTCTGATAATGATTTAGTCCTGAGTTTCCATTCTTATTTGTTTCTATATTAGCAGATTTGATATAATGGAGCAGTGATTTTGTGGTTTCATGGTGTACTATCAGTGTACCATGGTGGCCGTGATATTATTCAAGACACTATATTTTGTTCTATTTTATTTAAGAATTTAAACGGTTATTACAAATGTAAAAAAGTGGAATAATCTGAACAATACATATATATACATATATATATATACACACATATATATATACAGCTAAACCCCGTTATAACGCGGTCCTCGGGGTCCACCCCGAGACCACCGCGTTAGTAACGGGGTCGCGCTAATTTTTTTTTTTTAAATGGCCGCCGCATCAGCGCATATTCATCCCGCGGGACAGGAGATGGGAGCGGGGATGTCCCTCTGGTCCCCGCTTCCCCCGGTCACCGCAGGACAGGAGATGGGAGCGGGGATGCCCCTCCGGTCCCCGCTTCCCCCTGTCACCGCGTGACAGGCCGCGGGATGGGAGGGGGGATGCCCCTCCGGTCCCCGCTTCAGGAGGAGCAGAGGGAACTGGCAGGGAACATCCACACCTCACGAGCCGCACGGCGCATGCGCATGCGCACGGCGAACGTGAGGGGTGCCTAAAGTGATCGCTGTCGGGATGTGCTGCTTTGGAGACAGGTAAGCACAGTCTCCGGAAGACCGCTAACTCCCCCCCCCCACCGCAGCACAGGGCCCTCGCGCAGCAGTACAGGGCCCGCCGTAGCGCAGGGTCGTCCTGCCACTCAGCCGCAGCGCAGGGCCCCGCCACCCCCCCACAGCATAATGACGTCCCACCCCCCGCCCCGGGCCGTAACACCAGCCTAGAGGGGAGGGGGACACACCGGACGCTCGGACACCCTTTCCCCTGGCTGTGAGGGGGTTAATGTTGAAGAGGCACCACAGAGGTTGGGTTACCTTGCTGTGTGTGTGTGTGAGCAGTGTGCAGTGTGTGTCAGTGTGAGCAGTGTGTGTGCAGTGTGTGTCAGTGTGAGCAGTGTGCAGTGTGTGTCAGTGTGAGCAATGAGCAGTGTGTCAGTGTGTGCAGTGTGAGCAATGAGCAGTGTCTGTGCAGTGTGTGTCAGTGTGAGCAGTGTGTGTGCAGTGTGCAGTGTGCAGTGTGTGTCAGTGTGAGCAGTGTGCAGTGTGTGTCAGTGTGAGCAATGAGCAGTGTGTCAGTGTGTGCAGTGTGAGCAATGAGCAGTGTCTGTGCAGTGTGTGAGCAGTGTGTGTGCAGTGTGCAGTGTGTGTCAGTGTGAGCAGTGTGCAGTGTGTGTCAGTGTGAGCAATGAGCAGTGTGTCAGTGTGTGCAGTGTGAGCAATGAGCAGTGTCTGTGCAGTGTGTGTCAGTGTGAGCAGTGTGTGTGCAGTGTGCAGTGTGTGTCAGTGTGAGCAGTGTGCAGTGTGTGTCAGTGTGAGCAATGAGCAGTGTGTCAGTGTGTGCAGTGTGAGCAATGAGCAGTGTCTGTGCAGTGTGTGTCAGTGTGAGCAGTGTGTGTGCAGTGTGCAGTGTGTGTCAGTGTGAGCAGTGTGTGTGCAGTGTGCAGTGTGTGTCAGTGTGAGCAGTGTGTGTGCAGTGTGTGCCAGTGTGAGCAGTGTGCAGTGTGTGTCAGTGTGAGCAATGAGCAGTGTGTGTGCAGTGTGCAGTGTGTGTGCAGTGTGTGCAGTGTGCGTGCAGTGCGTGCAGTGTGAGCAATGAGCAGTGTGTGTGCAGTGAGTGTGTGCAGTGTGTGTAGTGTGTGCAGTGTGTGCAGTGTGTGCAGTGTGTGCAGTGTGTGCAGTGTGTGCAGTGTGTGCAGTGTGTGCAGTGTGTGCAGTGTGCAAAAAAAAAATTTTTTTTTTTTTTTTTTTTTTTTTTTTAAACGGGAGCCACGGGAAAACCGCGTTATAACCGAATCGCGGTATAGCGAGGCGCATTATAACGGGGTTTAGCTGTATATATATATATATATATATATATATATATATACATGTAACGGGTGTTCCCTCTGGCCTGACCCACCCAATCTCATATTGGCCCGTGTAGTCTAACCAGTCCCCCATTACAAGGCGTGTGTGGTGGTGCACCTGCAAGTAACAGGACTCTTGAGTCTCCCGCTTGGTGTTATTAGGGGATGTCATCAGGACAGGTAGCTGAGGTAGTGGGTACGAGTCCAACTTACTTCATGTGCAGCGCCTCCACCTCATCAGGATCTATGCTTCCGCAGGGAGATGGTCCTGGTGAGGAACTCCTTCTTGGTGCCATCCACTGTTGAGTAATCTCACACTCACACAGTGGGGTTCTTTTTCTCAAGGACATCTTTATTGCATACAGGGATGTAGCAGACTGCCCCATGCAGCTGCCAGCTCTAGCCGCACATCTCTCCGTGATGTCCCTTTGCCAGGTACGCCCTCCCGTACTGAAGTGGGATTCCCTTTCTCCTAGGGAGATCACCGCTGTGCCAGGTCCCTGGACACAGTGTGGCATAGACAAACTTAATCTATCACTCTGCTGCCGCTAGTTACTGCACTAGGGTCACAAAAGTGTTACTTCCTCTCGGTACCTTCGGGTTACTATTTCTTCACCAACAACAACACTAACTGTCAGTGTTGTGCCCTTTATACTCCAGGGGGCAGGCGCATCTCTGAGGTCACTATCCAGGGACTCAGAGCATACAGCCACTCCCTTCCTTACACAGGGCACCACACAAGGGTGTGAGGGAAAACCTCCATAACTCCCGTTGGCAGACCTGTATTTACCAGGACTTACTGCCAACAGGGAAGATGTATGCAGTCATTATTATGCATGGCTACATACTCCCCCTGGTTAATACCCACCGTCCCGGCTGGGACCTAAATTTGGTGTACCTTGCGCCAGGAAACACTGCAAAAGAACACACAAATAACATAGCAAACATCATTGCATGGACATAATAATGTAAGCCCAATACACTCACTGACCAGCAGGGAGCGTTAAAGAAAACAACAGACCACTCTATTGGATACTCAATAATAATGCCGAGGATCTGGCTTCTTCACCTCTCGCCCCGCGGCATCATGTACAGTCACGCTGTATTCTCTGGGTACTCCTCGCTCATTGCAGTATACTACCTTATGCATATATACACTGCGCCCTATCTTCCATACCCTCATCAGTTGAGCTACCCTCTGCTCAGCCTGTATCCCTTTTATGGCTCCCCCTCTCTCCACGATATAATACTGTATATCAGTTTTGAGCCATCTCTCCCTATTCTCCTCTATCTCTCGCATTAGAGGTTCAGGGACGTAAGGGTAATCAAGCCCATGGGACTTCCTATACTTCGCCGCAATAGCCCGTTCAGCTCGACACGACCTGGTCAAGCCACCTTGCCCAGCCGCTCCGGGCAACACCCATGACAGGGGCTCATCCGTTTTGTACCGGATCATCCAACCCTGCGGACCCCTTAGGTATAACAAGGCCTGCCTGGATTCGATCCCACCTTACCCTTAGGGCCCTAAGGTATGACTCGTCGTCAAAGTCACCGGCAGCCCACCAGTGATCAACCACCCCCTCCCTCTCTAAAATAAAGCGGGTGCGGTCGAACCATGATACATACCCCTCGTACAATGGGGCCCACCACCTAGTCTCCTTCCGTTCCTCGGAGCTAGGATCTGTACTCTCTTCTATGGACTCCTCATCAGGCCCACCAGAAGACACCCCAGATGTACCCTCAGATCTCTCATTAACTCTTTTATACTGAGAGGTGTTTCGTACTGTGATACTAAGCCCACTAGGACAATCGCTAGATACAGACACTTGCCTAGACATACTCCCTCCTCCCTCCGACCCATCATCCGACGTACCCAAGTCCAGGCTTCCAGTCCAATCACCGGAAGGACCCCGTGACTCCCCGGACAACCCTAAGCTGGAACTGGACCCAAATAAAATAGTGACGGGTACAGGGGCTTTAACTAGGGCCTTGGGGCTAACCTTGGGTGTGGATGGGGTTTGGGGACGGGACCGAACAGTAGGTACTGACAGGGTTTCGACCTGCTCTCCAGCGATACCTGTCTTGACGTCGCCACAAAGTCCATCTTTATGCTCAACAGCGGAGCTTCTGGGGTTGCAGTTCAAACGTCCGTTCCCCCTGGTAGTAGGGGATCGTTTCTCGCTGCTTGACCTCAGAGGCGGCACCATCTCCCACTCGGGGCCTCCCTGGTCCGCCTTCACCACTTCCGCACACGCACGTGCTGCGACGCCATCTTGGGATGGATCCCCAATCGAGATCTCTTCCTCCACCATGACATCCGGCAACGCCCGTCTGCTGCGCGATCCAGTCTGGCTCTGGACTCGCTTCTCCGGCTCTTCCTCCCCTCGGTTCTGCAACAGGCACTGTGTCTTAGCACCTCGCAGGGTCGGGGTTGATCGACCCGCATCCGATCCACTAGTCACCACGGCAGTGGGACTCCGGCGATCGGGAGGTCGCGGTACGGGAGACTCTCGACTCCGCGTCTCCACACCACGAGGAATTTCATCCCTCCATGGCGTACCAATGGTATGACAGTCTCGTCTGATGACCGTCTTACTCGCCAGCCTTGCACACTCCTCATCCGACGATTCCAGTTTGCAATTCGGCCGAGGCATCCCGGTAGGAGACCGGCGATGGGCTCCTCGGTGATCACCTCTCCGATGACTGGATTTCTCTATCGGAAGCACTAATGATGGCTCCGACTCTGCGGGACTGGCACTCTTGTTCCAGAGAGCTCCCGGCTGTTCTTCTCTTGGAATCGGGACATTCCCGGCTACTCCCACAGCCTGCACCGGTACGAATGTGGTCATTGGCCACATGTACTGCAGTCCGCAGTGGGGGCATCGGGCCTCGCTGCCCACGGCTCCGCCCGGCAGTCTGCACTGCAGGCAAAGACATGCCACAGTCTCCACACCCTCCACACGGATTATCAGGAAGCCTCCTGGAGCCGAATAAGGGTGAGTGGAAATCACAGGACCTTGGTCCACTTTGTCAGCAGCTTCAGCCATCTTTACCAGCGGAGGCACTCGTCTCAGAGGTCTATACTGATCAATGGCTCTTCGCAACTGAAAGGCATGGGCAGAGGTAGCAACCCTTCCTCCCATTTTCTCTGTCGACATCCGGTGTAACCGCAAACCACTCCCCCTGGTTGAAACTAGGGGGATGTCTCGTAGATTTGTAGGCTGACCCAGCACAGGTGCGGAGTGAGTCATAGTCCATGAGGGCGCGGCTCCAGCTTTCGCGCCAAACTCCTCAGCGGGGTGGAGTTTTCTCGTTGGCGCCAATCCTGGCCAACAATTAGCAAACTGCAAAGTTGCAAGACTTTCTGCAGCATGCCCACGCGGCGTCCCGGGGAAGCGGGAACCGCCATTTTGGTAAGCATTGTCCTTTCTTTCATTTAAGGCAGCGTCTGGCTGTTTGTTAATTGGGGTATAACAAAGTCCATTTCGTTCCTCCCATCTAAGCACACTGTCCTGCTCATTATTCTCAGGGGTATCATCCCGAGAACAAAAACACGACAAACACGGCGCAGCCACGGCTTTCACGCCATTCCACAACAAACTCACAAAAGTCTCTTCTGTAGCTTGTTCTTCGTCTGACCGCAATCCTGGACCTTCTGCTCTATGCAGATCCTCCATTCTCGTGGTTCTCTCTCTCCGCCATCCTGGACCTTCTGTTCTGTACAGATCCTCCATTCCGACAGGTCTCTCGTGATCGTTGAACACGTCTCTCGTGATCGTTGAACACCGATTCTCTGTACGTGGAGCTCCGCTCTGCGGGGCAGCTACCACATCTGTACAATAAACATGCCTTGTGCACCACCTTGTGTACCTAACGTAGATCTGACTCGTGTTTGCACTACCTCAGGCTAGGCTCACTCTTTCTGTGTCTACTGTAACACGTTCCTCCAGTCTGTGCTCCTTGGTAAGTGATCTGGAATGGAGACTAGAGTACTCTGGCTCTTCCATGCAGTACTTTGGGCGTCGACCTACTTTTGGCTAGCCTAGTGCGGACCCTTCCAGAATTCCTGCTCTCAGTTACCAGTTTACCCCTTCAGGCGTCCCCCGCTAGCGCTACCTCAAGGCGACTAGAACAGCAATAGCCCCCGGCTCCAGACTCACTAACCCCTAACGGATCCCAAGGCGTCTTTGCGGCATGCATATCCAGCATCTCCCTGACTACCCCTGGCTCTGTCCCACGCAGCACAAAGTGGCAGCAGACACTTCTCTCTTTCCTAATGTGTGCCTAGCAAAAGCCTGTCCTGTTGACAGGTCTCTCAGCAGCGCCTCCAATTGTAACGGGTGTTCCCTCTGGCCTGACCCACCCAATCTCATATTGGCCCGTGTAGTCTAACCAGTCCCCCATTACAAGGCGTGTGTGGTGGTGCACCTGCAAGTAACAGGACTCTTGAGTCTCCCGCTTGGTGTTATTAGGGGATGTCATCAGGACAGGTAGCTGAGGTAGTGGGTACGAGTCCAACTTACTTCATGTGCAGCGCCTCCACCTCATCAGGATCTGTGCTTCCGCAGGGAGATGGTCCTGGTGAGGAACGCCTTCTTGGTGCTATCCACTGTTGAGTAATCTCACACTCACACAGTGGGGTTCTTTTTCTCAAGGACATCTTTATTGCATACAGGGATGTAGCAGACTGCCCCATGCAGCTGCCAGCTCTAGCCGCACATCTCTCCGTGATGTCCCTTTGCCAGGTACGCCCTCCCGTACTGAAGTGGGATTCCCTTTCTCCTAGGGAGATCACCGCTGTGCCAGGTCCCTGGACACAGTGTGGCATAGACAAACTTAATCTATCACTCTGCTGCCGCTAGTTACTGCACTAGGGTCACAAAAGTGTTACTTCCTCTCGGTACCTTCGGGTTACTATTTCTTCACCAACAACAACACTAACTGTCAGTGTTGTGCCCTTTATACTCCAGGGGGCAGGCGCATCTCTGAGGTCACTATCCAGGGACTAAGAGCATACAGCCACTCCCTTCCTTACACAGGGCACCACACAAGGGTGTGAGGGAAAACCTCCATAACTCCCGTTGGCAGACCTGTATTTACCAGGACTTACTGCCAACAGGGAAGATGTATGCAGTCATTATTATGCATGGCTACATACATATATATATATACATATATACAGTGGTTGACAAATCACCAAAAATCTTCTCGCCACACAAAAAAATCTACTCGCCACCTAGTACCAAACGTGTGCTGCTTGGGCCAATATTTACTCGCCCGGGGATTAAATCCACTCGCCCGGGGCGAGCAAATGTATAGGTTTGTCGAACACTGCATATATATATATATATACATATATATATATATACATACATATATATTTACATACATATATATATATATATACATATATATATATGTAGAGGTATCTGTACCGTGTTAGCCGAGCTTCAATAATCAAAAATAAATAGACAATACCGTTCTGCGGCTAACGAAATGTTTTTATTTGTGCGAGCTTTCGAGATACACTGATCTCTTCTTCCGGCGGTGTGGAAGAAGAGATCAGTGTATCTCGAAAGCTCGCACAAATAAAAGCATTTCGTTAGCCACAGAACGGTATTGTCTATTTATTTTTTATTTTTATATATATATAAATATATATAAATATATATATATATATATATATATATATATATATATATATATATATATATAAAACCACAATTATTAAGGTTATGGTGGGTAAAAAAGTGACAAAAACCCTCCACAGTAAAGTATATAGCAACTGTAAATATTACTGTATTCTCATTTGCATGTCTTAGACAGGTCTGCAACCCTGTCTTTCCCCATTATCGCCCAGCATTGTGTAATACGAGCTGGAGACAAAAGGTGGCACTGTGTGCTCATTTGCATGTCATTTCCCAGAATCCCTTGCGGCAGTGGAAACGCTGTGTGCTGGGCGATAATGGGGAAAGACAGGGTTGCAGACCTGTCTAAGAAATGCAAATGAGAATACAGTAATATTTACAGTTGATATATATATATATATATATATATATATATTGACAAACAAAACAAAAAAGCAGCGCCTATAGGGATATGAATGTGTGGGTGTGTTATATTAAAAATGTGATTCAAATGTGTGTAATAAAGCGACTAGGTGCCTAACCTGGTGGGTGTATGTAATTCTAATATAATGGTGTGCTATAATATTAATTAATAAATTAATATATAAATGGTGATAAGTGACACCCAGTATTGATGCAATAGAAACAATTATACAAAAATACAGTGTTATATTAGCAATAAAAAATAATAAAAAAATAATAATAAAAAAAAAAACAATGAAAAGAGGGTGATACCAGTCCTCAAATTGAATGTCCAATGGAAGATAAAAATAAAGATATAAATAGGTGTTGGGGGTCTCCGGCTGCTCTCAAAGGATTAACCACATCCGAATGGAATCTGCAAAGGACAGAGAGGAGAGAGCGCACGCCCCATAGTGTAAAAACGTATATTTATTGAGGGGAGGGGAAGGGGGGGGGTAAAAAATGCACTCACAAGGGTACAAGTTTTAAAAGCATATTGTGATATAATCACCACCATCCGGTAACTGCAACAGGTGCTGGAATGAACCCTCGGCCCCGAGATGATATTGAACCATGTAGTTTGCAGGATGTCCTGGGCTTGGTGATGGTAAGAAGCGATTTCCAAAGATACCAGGAACACACCGCCCTGCTTGGAGTTCTCTGCGATATTCGGCGCTCGATTCAGTTAGTTGCTGCGCTCCGTGATGACGTAATGTCCTTGCGTCGACGTGATGACGCTCCCTGACGCGTTTCGTCACACACGGGTGACTTTTTCAAAGGGTACCCATTACGGTACCAGGGCGGTGTGTTCCTGGTATCTTTGGAAATCGCTTCTTACCATCACCAAGCCCAGGACATCCGGCAAACTACATGGTTCAATATCATCTCGGGACCGAGGGTTCATTCCAGCACCTGTTGCAGTTACCGGATGGTGGTGATTATATCACAATATGCTTTTAAAACTTGTACCCTTGTAAGTGTATTTTTTACCCCCCCCTTCCCCTCCCCTCAATAAATATACGTTTTTACACTATGGGGCGTGCGCTCTCTCCTCTCTGTCCTTTATATATATATATATATATATATATCCTACCACAGCCTTAATATTTTGGGTACATACAGTAGGATAACAAAGTTGGGGTTTAGCGGTTGATAAAAATGTAAAGGGTTGCCAACACCTGCCATCTGACTCCAACTCGCCAGCTGGTGACCAGTTTTTCTTCAGCTCCTATTCTGTTTTGGCAAAATTGTTAACTGACAAGCTAATTGGAGTAGAACTGTTGACCTGGAGTTAGTTGACACATTTTTTATGGCCCCTTTATTAGAATGTGATCTGTAGAAAGGCCGGTTTGGAGTTCCATTGCACAGCTGAAGTCACTTGTCAGGCATAGGTGTGTTGCTTTAATTTTAGAATTAGAGAAGCCAGTTTGTAAACCTGGAGTCTGAGGTTTGTTTAAATCACATCCTAAATTATGAGCATATCTAAACGTTATATTGTCTAAGCTTATGAAACAGGTTTACATCCCATCACAGTTCCTGTAGACCCTGCACTTTTGGCAAGATCAGTAGTTTCCGACCGTCTCTGACAGAGAGGGAGAAAGTATGTACAGTATCTTACTGATAGTTTTCATATAGGTGTTGAGCTATGAATCTTTAAAACCACAGGAAATGAGAAAAAGAGACAGGTATTGGAAGGGGAAGAAAGTGAGCAAGAAAGAGAGAAATGTAATAAGACAGGTGACAAAGACACAGAGAGTGGGAGAATGGTAGACTGGTAAGAAATTAGATTATGAGTAAGGCTGCGCTTATACTGCCAACGACAGCGACGCGCCATCGCAGCAAAACAAATGTATTGACGCCATTGCGTGCACTTATAGTAGGAGCAGCACAACTGCTTGGTCGCGATCGCTGAAAGTCACTTCAATTTGATTTTTCCAGCGACCGCAAAGTGATGTCGCTGTTGCCGTCGCTATAAGCGCGGCCTAACAGAGAAAAGGTGATAGACAAACGTTATTGTTTGAGGTAGAGCTACTGTTTCACAAATGAGGTATTCGAGTCTCAGCTCAGGACTCACCATAATACTTTAGGTTGTTATTTGAGCCATAATAATCCATACATTCACCCCAACTTTTTGACCCAGATGGCCCTACCTGCAGGGAAGGGATTCATTTTTTTTATGGAGGTCTACAGATTTCTGACTGTGCTTGCTAAATTGAGCAAAAATAAAGAAACAGTTAAGATTAGAGAAAATTGTCTATCAATTTATCAAAAAAAGTTGTAAATTAGTAAGTGAGTGGTACTCTAAAGGCAATCTGAATACAAACAACCCTAATATGAAAAAACAAAGGTGTCCAAACACTAAAAAGTGAAGCTTGAGCAAAATAGTGTTGTATTTAAATGCTTAATATCATCTCACAATAGGACTAAAGAGTCCTGGATAGAATACAAACATGTATGCTGATAAAAATGGGAGGAGGTGCCACTAACCTCCAAACAAAAATATAGCAGGGGTAGGCGAGTTGAGTAGATGCATTAAACAAAATAAATAAATCATAAGTAAACAAACATATTTTAAGGATTTTTATAGAGATCCGTATCAAGGTTAGTACTAATAAATTGAAAGGATTTAACAGCAAAGATATTGAAAGCTTTGCTGTTTTTTGTTTTCATTTTCCACTGGGGTTACAATGTGTTTTAACCTCTAAGATGTTGTTTGTTTAAAATTACAATTAGTTTAAAATTACAATTACAAACAATGTCTGCCTATGATAATTGAGAAAGGTTGGATTTTTTTAATTGGACCGCAAGGAGTGTTTTTTCATGGCTATTTTAAGTGAGAACACAAATGTGTTATACAGTATATATCAACTGCACATGCATAAGTAATGTTGTATAAAAGAAAGCTTATGCCAGGATTTACTAAGCGCTGATGCGGGGTGTAGCACTTCGATTCTGTGGTAGTTGCAATTGATTTTAATGGACGCTAACGCTGGATCAGTGTGTGATACCTTGCATCGGTGCTCATTATAGAATGTAAGATCTTTGGGACAAAGATTCATTTGTCTTGTTTAATGTTTATATTTCATACATGTAGTAATAAAGGATTGAGAGGGAGTAAGTGGTATGATAACTTTTATTGAACCACCAAGTAGTTGATATGTCGCAAGTTTTCAAACCGCTCAGGGTTCTTCATCAGAGGTCACAGAGGTTCGAAAGCTTATAACATATCAACTACTTATTGGTCCCTGTAGACGGACGTTCACAGAGGTACACAATTGGAGACTTTTATAAGGTGAAATTATAATAAGGCTTTATTGTGCCTTTTCCTTTTAATCAGGAAATCCATCCAAACACATGGGGGGGGGGGAACAAAGCTTCTATTCACTTGGGAGTATTTCTAGTGAAACACTATGCAATTAATTCACATCTCCCTTAGTCAAGCATTTCTCCCAGCCCCAAACACATAGCATGAAATAAGCAGATATAAGACATCTCTTAAGAATGAAAGTCTTATCTGTTTCTTGGAGGGAAAATCTTCTCAGTTCCTGGTTCAGCTCCCTTCCCTCAGGGTGTGTCAGCTTCAGGTTTAGTAGTTTTCCCTGTGTCTTGAAATCAGCTCTGCTGTGTCTTCTGGCAGAGCTCAAGACATGGTCAGCTCCAGAGATCTGTGTTCTCTTGGTCAGTCTCTCCTGGGAGACTCAAGAACCCCTGCTCTGTCTCCAAAGGTCAGCTCACAAGTGAGCTAAGGAGTCACTTCCTGTCTCAACAGACAAGCTTTTGTAAGCAATCTAAATCAGGCAGGTGGTGTTTATTAATTGACTACCAGCAGTTAACCAACACACTGCTAGATTAAAGGCACATTACTTGAACAGGGATTACTCCCCTGTTACATACCTCCCCTGTTTGTGCGAAGCTCGGGCTTGCCACGGCCAAAGCCCATCCTTCCACTCTCATTCTAGATATCTCTGTGACTTGAATGAGAGTGGATGGAGGAAGAGAACCCTCAGTCCTGCTGGGATTGGAGCCTTTTCTCCAGTTTATTCGTGTCTCCTCCTGAAGGTGCTTGAGATCAGCACCCCTCAGTCGCTCGAGGAGGACTTTTTCCAAGTATATTATTTTTTCTACGTGCGCGGTCATGAGATTTCCCTCACGTCGGGTGCTCGTCTTATTGTAGGCATACTGTATGGCAGCAGTTGCAGAGCGTTTAAGAACAGCCCTTTGAGTTTTCCGCTCTTGAAGCTGTCTCTCTGCCCTTTTCCCACTCAATGGGGTTGCTAGTTCAGCCTCTTTGAGATTAACTTGCGATTCCACACCCACTTCCAGAGAATGTCCCATCTTTTCAGCTTCATCAGCTAAGGATTCTTCTGGTTTTAATTCAGCACGTGTACCTTCTTTTGTTGCCTGCTGGGTGGCTGAAGGTTTTGCTAGTGCTTGTTTAGGTGGTTCAAATTTTGCAACCTTGTCTTTCAGATGAGCGGTATTCCCAGCTCTCACAGTACCCTTGTCTTCATGGGTTTTTGAGGCTGTGGGATACTGACGCTTAGTCAGGGTCAATACTTGTCCTTGTAGGACTGTAATCTCATCCGCGAGAGATCCTTGTTTTTTGAGTGCGTCTTGCAAGTCTCTTCTCAGGGAATTTATCTGCATGCTTTGCTTTCTCTGAGCTTGCTTCCACATTTTTATTGCATTGTGAAGCACTATGAACTTCTTTGCTTGGGCCACAGTTACTTGTTTCAGTTTCTGGACCTTCTTGTGCTCCCTTTTGTGCCGTGTCACCTCTGTTCTAAGCTTGGCCTTTAGCGTTGCTTTGGTGATGCTCTGGGTAGCCTTCAGTTTCTCATGCTGCTTTGCGGGGACATACTGGGTCATCAGACGTTCCTGCAGCACTTGAATTTTTTTAACAGCCTGCAGATTGTCATCCTGCAGAGTTCGCTGCTTCTCCTCTGCCTTCTCGAGGTGCGTACGCAGACCTTGCAGTTGGTTCTGCAGTCGGTGCTCTGCTTCAAACTTCTCACCTTCCAAAAGTCTATTTATTTCTTTAAGCTCATGCAGCTTTTCATTTTTTTCCTTGACGTCGTTTGTCAAATTAAAATTTTCTTCTTTGAGTTTTACATTTTTTCTTTGTAATCTTAAATGTTCTCCTTTTTCAGTCTCTGTATTATTCAGGGCCTCTTTGCAGTCCTCCTTCCATTTACGCACTTCTGCTTTGAGACTGACAGTCTCCTGGCATGAGACATCCTTCTCTAGGTTGAGGGTCTGAAGCTCCTTCTGGGAGACTTGGAGATTTGTATTAAGATTGGCAATAGTTTCTTTAGCAATGTCCAGTTCCTCAGTGAGACTGTGTAGTTCCTTTCTGGAAACTTCCAGGTCTGTGCGTCAGCTGTTGGTCTCATGATGTGAGGCATCCAGTGCTCTGCGGAGTGTCTGAACCTCTTTCTGAGATACGTCCACCTCTATCCGGACACTGTTGACCTCCTGTCGTGAGGCATTCAGCTCTATGCGAAGAGTATGAACCTCTTGCTGGAAGACTGTCATCTGCTTCAGTGCCTCCTCATACTTCCGCTTTAGCGTAGCCACCATTTTATCAGATTGGCTCTGCTTTTCATTCATGGCGGAAATAGTAGCATTTGCAGTATCTAGCTCAGTCTTGAGATCGTCCAATTCTGTCCTGGCTAAAGAGTACATTGCAAGCACATTTTCCTGTAGCTTCACGTTATTTTTCTGTAGCTCTGTATAACCATCTTCCTTTTGTTTCAATTGTTCACGGAACATATCACAGTCATGCCTGGCATTTTTCAAGGCATCTTCAGGGTTGGTCAAGGGATCGTCACTCACTGGTTCTGGCTCCACTTCCCTGGGATGGTTGTGACAGACACTTCTTTGGGGTACACGACTTCTGCCTTGGGACCTCTAGATATTCGGTTAACCGCGGGACGAATTCTCCATTTTCTCTAGGCTGCAGGGCAACTCGGCCCCCCTTTTCCTCTACAGGATCTGCGGATGTGTCTGTTCCTTCCACGGTAAGTGAAGAACCGCTTTTCTTTTTCTTTTTCCGCTTTTTTGTTTTTGATGACTCCGTCCCATCAGGAATACTGGGGTCTCCTTTATTTGAAATTTTAGCAGCGTCACTGGATCCACCCGGCTTTTCTTGCAACTGTAATAGCTGATGGAAATATTCGGTGATCCACTGCTCCCGCTCTGTCTCCTGCTGATAATATTCGTCATCAAAGGGAGCGGTCTTTTCTGTTCGTGCCGAGTTCAGGCACCCCCACCATTCTTGGGGTGTTTTGTGGGTGTGACTCGGTTCGGGTTCCCCCGTAAGAGATGTCTTCCTCTTTATTGGACTGGAAGGGCCACTCTTCCTTGGGGTAGGGTTCATTACAGGAACGCTGCATCTTGTCCTCCATTTTTAGGCTATCAGGTGTCATTTTCTTCCTGACCTCAGGAGGCGCTATTGCAGCTGTTGCCACTGTATTTGCTAGAACCCCTAATTGTGGTAGTCCTACAGGTGGGCATATTTTGCGTGTAGAGGTCGTAGCTCTCACAGGCATCTCTGTAGAATTTTTCTTTCTTGGATAAGTTTTACAATATCAGCAGCGCTGTGCATGCATTTTCTCTTATCAGGTATACAAGATGTGCAGTTGCTAGGTAAAAAAGTCTATTTGCTTTACACCATTTACTTGCTAGGTATAATCTCTCATTAGGTATGCTGAATGTGTGGTTGCTAGGTAAAAACTTCTGTTTGCTTTACACCATTTACTTGCTAGGTGCAATTCCTCCGCTTCAGCAACAGAATTTGGTTTTCTGCCTGAGTTCAGTAATTTTCAGTCTCATCTTTGGGTATTATGGCATTCACACTTCACACTTTGGGTGTCTGTTTTTCTCCCAAGATATATATATAGGTAGACTTTTTTTACTTGCAGAAAAAAAACATTCTTTGCAGTGGACTATTTCTTTCATTCCCGGCAGGGTGACTCAACACTCAGCAATTGGCTTTGAAATACCTTTTACACAGTTCAGAAATCCCTTTTTCCCCTATAGGGCAATTTTACACTCAGCATTTGTTTGCTAAAAATTCCCCTGCTTCAGCACAGTCTTGTATCAATTTTCACACTTTTCTGCATATACTCCATTCACAGCTGGTAGCCCTATGCGGTGTGGCAACCTTTATTTGCAAAATCAGTACCACTCGTGGGTCACCATCTGTATTCACTGCTTCAGCGAAACTTTTGAAAACAACAAACACCTATCCCTTTTTAAGGGCTGACTCACTTCTTGAACCCTGACTATGGCTGGAAGGCAAAACCCCTATTTCAATGACCATATTACACTTTGTGATAGGCAAATAAGGATTAGCTGCTTCAGCAGTCTCTCTCCTCTTGGGATTGGGGCAAAGAGTCCATCTGTGGTTTTGTAAGTTTTCAGTGGAGTGTATCCCTTTAACTCTGATCTCTGCTGCATGAGGTTTTTTTTTTTTCTAAGTTGCTCAGACTGTTTGTAGGCAAAAAGCATAAAAAAAAATTCACGTAAAAAATCTCCGGTCCTTTTTAACTACAAAGACACCTCTCGTCCCACTTCGGACACCATATGTAGATGGACGTTCACAGAGGTACACAATTGGAGACTTTTATAAGGTGAAATAATAATAAGGCTTTATTGTGCCTTTTCCTTTTCATCAGGAAATCCATCCAAACACAGGGGGGGTGGGGGGGAACAAAGCTTCTATTCACTTGGGAATATTTCAAGTGAAACACTATGCAATTAATTCACATCTCCCTTAGTCAAGCATTTCTCCCAGCCCCAAACACATAGCATGAAATAAGCAGATATAAGCAGTCTCTTAAGAATGAAAGTCTTATCTGTTTCTTGGAGGATAAATCTTCTCAGTTCCTGGTTCAGCTCCCTTCCCTCAGGGTGTGTCAGATTCAGGTTTAGTAGTTTTCCCTGTGTCTTGAAATCAGCTCTGCTGTGTCTTCTGGCAGAGCTCAAGACATGGTCAGCTCCAGAGATCTGTGTTCTCTTGGTCAGTCTCTCCTGGGAGACTCAAGAACCCCTGCTCTGTCTCCAAAGGTCAGCTCACAAGTAAGCTAAGGAGTCTCAACAGACAGGCTTTTGTAAGCAATCTAAATCAGGCAGGTGGTGTTTATTAATTGACTACCAGCAGTTAACCACCACACTGCTAGATTAAAGGCATATTACTTGAACAGGGATTACTCCCCTGTTACAGTCCCATTAAAAAGGTATCATACCACTTACTCTCACTACACTCCTTTTGACACACACACACACACACACACACACACACACACACACACACACACACACACACATTATGTGGTGGGTGTTGGGGTTCTAAACTTGCTGGGTAGTGTGTGTTTGTTAATCTCAATTTTCAACTGGCATCAGTTGTTTGGAGGTTAGTGGCACCTCCTCCCAAGTAAGGCCGTGCCTATAGTGCCGTCGATGGTGACGTCACCCGTCGCCACCGGCGAAAGATATCTTTCGGCGGGGTCGCGGGATTCCGGCAATTTGATTTGTTCAAGGGCCGTCACGTGACACGACAGCCCTTGAAAAATCAAATTTTGCCGGCTTCTAGTTTCTGCGACGGCACTCCGTCGCTTTGTCGCCGTCGTGCGCACTATAAGCGCATGCGGCGGTGGCAATGTATTTGGTTTCGGGCGACATCACGTCGCCGGCACTTTAAGCGCAGCCTAAGGAAGGTTTTTTCATTTTGCTGTATGGATAGACTCACTGCAGTCATTCTCCCTCCAACAGAGGTAAAAGAGAAATTTCAACAGTTTAGTGTTAGGACCGTTGGCTTGCAGGCTTATAACGCTTTGGGCAAAGGGTTTAACTAAATGACCCTTATTCATGAGAATATTATTATTGAAGTATTTAACTATGTACTAATTACCATATATTTTGTCAAATTGGATGTAGAATTGGGCTTCTCTGTCTTTTGTTGAACACTTACTCCCTCTTCCTGTCTTATCACTACAAGGAAGAACGGACCAGCACATCCACCCTTCTTTGCCTAGATTGCATATACTTATCATTCAATTGTTAATAATTCCCTGTATAATAACGTCAGTTCTGTCAGGAACAAAGTCCATCTTTGGTGCTCTATAAATATATATACTTAAGATCAGACCGTTTAAATTTGTACTATACCTTCTAGAAAAAACAGGCAGGATACGACTGGCCCACCAAGGATGAGGGGGAAATCGTGTGGCATTGTGTGGGCTCAGAGGTCTTTCTCACTTTCCCCGGTGCTTCTCCCCTCTCCCTATAGTCAGCTGTTTAATAAAAGTGTGCTGAGAAATACTGCCCTGCTCTTTTCCTGTGCTAATAACTGGTTCTGAGAGTAAGAAGAGAAGTGGGGCAATCACTCCCTCTCTGTTTCCCCATTTTACCCACTCTCCCTCGCCCCCATGTCACCCATTCCCTCTCACCTGATTTAACCCACTCTCTCCCCGCATCATAGCTCCCATTTCCCTTGTTGGTCTTTCATTTCCCATTCCAACGTTGGCAAGAGCTTTCCTTCATAAATTGCCAGAGTCTCAGTGAGCGTATAAAATCAATGCTTGAAAGTACATTTTGTCTTGTATTGAGCCTTGTTTAGATTTGTGCTGGTATAATATAGCACTGCATGTCACCAGGACAATGGGGAATTCAGACTTCTTGAATAACAGCCCTAGAAAACTGTAGTCCTGTATTTTTGCACAAGGCGCCCGAAGATATGGCACACCAAATTACACATCTATTAAAAACCTATCAATGCAGAATAATAAAAGTACTAAGGGAATAGGTACAAGCTCTATAAATTTGTAATATGTACAAGGCCCTTGGGTATCCCTTTCTGTCATTCACTGCAATCATGTTTACATGTTGCAGTGCAGGTAACTTGAGTGACCTACTGTACTGTAGTGTTAATTACTCCATCTATGAAGTGTTAAAAGCTGATTCTGTACCCATGTCATCTACTCGTGACTCATTTTATATCCATGTGCCAGATACTCAAAATATTATATTGTAAGGATTTTATAAAAAAAAAATACATTTACATTTTACTACTAAATACATGCTCCTACTATAATCCCTATGCTCACACACATTTTTTACTCCTCCCTACTCTGGTACATTTCCCTCCTCCTTCAAACATGCAACAGTTATACCATTACTCAAAAACAGCAAGCTTGACCCTACCTGTCTTTCTAACTATCGTCCTGTCTCCCTCCGCCTTTTGCCTCTAAACTCCTGGAACGTCTTGTATTCTCTCGCTTGCTCCATTTTCTCACCACCTATTCTCTCCTAGACCGTCTACAATCTGGCTTCTGCATTGCTCACTCTACTGAAACAGCCCTCACTAAAATAACTAATGACCTCCATGCCTCTGCTCATATTACTTGACCGCTTTGCAGCATTTGATACTGTGGACCACCCACTTCTCCTTCACATTCTCCATACTCTTGGTATTCGTAACAGAGCTCTATCCTGGATATCCTCTTACCTCTACGATCGTACTTTCAGTGTGTCTTTTGCCAACACCTCCTCCTCTATCGATTTCTTTGTGGGGGTGTCACAGGGCTCTGTCCTGGGACCTCTTCTATCTTTACACAGTCTCTCTAGGTGAACTAATCACATCTCTTGGGTTCAAATATCACCTCTATGCTGATGACACAACAATTTACTTTTCAGCACCTGGACCTTACACCTGCTGTACAGACCAAAGTTTCTGAATGTCCCTCCGCTATATCATCCTGGATGGCTTCCTCCGCCGAATTAAACTTAACATGTCAAAAACAGAGCTCCTCATATTTCCTCCAAAACCTGGCCCTACTTCCTCCTTCCACATTACTGTTGGCAGTACTATCATACACCCAGTAACACAAGTACGCTGCCTAGGGGTCACACTCGACTACTCTCTCACATTCTCCTCTCACATTCAAAAGGTAGCTAAACCTGCCCGTTTTTTCCTCTGCAATATCACAAAGATACGCCCTGTCCTCTGTTGCTCGACTGCTAAAACTCTGACACAGGCCCTCATTCTCTCCAGTCTTGATTACAGTAACCTCCTGCTGTCCGGCCTTCCTGCCTCTCACCTGCCTCCCCTACAATCTATCCTAAACGCTGCTGCCAGAATCATTCTACTCTTTCCTAAATCTGTCTCAGAGTCTCCCCTGTGAAATCCCTCTTCTGGCTTCCTATCAAATCCCGTATCAAACATTCTCCTCCTCACTTTTAAAGCTTTACACTCTTCTGCACCTCCTTACATTTCAGCCCTAATTTCTCGCTATGCACCATCCCGACTCTTGCATTCTGCTCAAGGATATATTCTCTCTACCCCTTTTGTTTCTAAAGCCCTCTCCCGCCTTAAACCTTTCTCACTGACTGCCCCACAACTCTGCACCGAGCTCCGCACTCTCCCCCAAAACAATTAGTCCGATTACCGGCGGCAAGCGCAGGGCCTCCATAACTCTCTTACCTTCTCCGGCGGCATCTCCTCATGCAGGGTCCCATCATCATGGCTCCGCAACACATCAAATGGCGTCGCATTGCCATGACAATGGGACATCACGTGACGTTGCTATGCCCTGTGGCATCACATAGCTATTACAATGGAATGCCCTGTGGCACCTCATTGCCATGACAACGTGGCACCGTGATGTCACATGATATCACGTTGTCATGGCAAAGTGACATTTTAAATCACAGAGACATGATGCTGAGGAGATGCCGCAGGAGAAGGCCCCCGTACATGTCCCTGCACTGATCCCAGCTGGCCCTGTAAATAATCACTGTCATTGAATCCCATAGAAGCACTGGAATATTCTGCAATTACAACGAGACGTTGTGTTATCAGCAGGTAATATAAAGCTTTCTACATCTGTACACTGGCTGGAACTATATAAATTAAAATACATCCTATACATTCATATAATCCACCTTCCCTTCCTAATTTAGGCAGAGGTTTGGTAAATAGAAGTGTGTTGCATTACAATAAAAAGTCAGATGTGTACAAATGATATACATGCACTCAAGAATAAAGTCCAATGTAAGAAAGATCCTTGAGAAAGCTCTGTTTCTGTCACGCTAACAACCATTAGACCCACACTTGTGACTTGTTAAGCTCCTGGGATTTTTTGAGTCATTTTTTATTATTGAAATTATCTTTCAGCTTCAACACCAGGATATTTTTGTACTTGAAATACTAACATAAAAACATTACATATTGGAATATAATGTTATTTATCTTAATGAGTATAACTTCAAGCATCTTTTTCCCTGCAAGCAATACAATTGTTAACCCACATAGGGCATAGAGACCCATTCTTGTTTCCTGTGCAAATTACTTAATGGGAAATAGCTCTATGCACCAGATCAATATTTGGGGCTGTATAGGACTAATGTAGCCACAGTCTATTTTGGTTTCGATAGCTGGGTCACCGTAGTATAGTATGTTTTTCATATTGTGCTTAATTGAATTGCATAGGCTGCCAAATTGTATTTGCTCTTTATAGCACTTTGAAGACAAGAAAAATAATGTATCATTTGATTCAGGAGGTCTTCTGGAGCATGATCGTCTTACCAACAGGAGTCCCCTGGTTAAATTACTATATGCTTCCACGGGTCCTCCTAAATGTGGCAATACTCACAAGAGAAAAGGGCATGTACAGTAGCAAGCATTACGTTTAAAATGAACGTTTGCTAGATGCATGATATTCATGTGAGTGTTGTCCCATTCCTGGTGTGCTACCTTTCCAGTTTTGTGATTTTGCTTATACTTTACTTACATATATATTTGCAATTATACTGGAGATTGAGTTATTTTGATTGTATCCTTATATAAGTCTTAACTGGGGTGATGATTTGGACAGAGCCCATCAATGATGAGAATGCCAGATGTCAAAATGATGCTCTCATCATTCACAGTTTCTGCACTGTATCATTTATAGATATTATTTTATACTATTATACTATATATTATAATCAAGATCATGTTGAGATAGCAGGCAAACCGGGGCCCATGTGATAAGACTGAAGTGGTTGTGCTCTGGTAGACACTGGGGGTCTTAAAATATATTTAAAAAAAAATAAATGTAACAGAATGAAGACAGGGTGAATGGAAAACACCAGTCCTACGCCTGGCAGACCCATGTGTAGGTCTGCAGTGCAGCAGTGACCGGGTTCATTTCAGCTGGGAAAAGTTTGGTTAATTGGTCATGTCCCAGCTTCTTCGTTAAGGGGTTTAAAACCCCAGGCTGCCCACACATGCCTGGGTCTGTTTTGAACCAGTGAGAGACACTGGAATGCGGGAGGAAAAACTGCTTGCTGAAAGGTCTGTCTTTGCCTGTACCATATATTTTCATATTTGATACTCTGGACTTTAAACAGCCCTTGTTGGGAAAAGGGCAAAGCCCTGCTCAGGACTTATCTCTCTATTTGTTTATGTTTGCTGAAAAAAAGCTGTATTATTTTTGTATGTCATATTTTTGAAGCTAAATAAACCAGCCAATTCTAAGAAACCCAAGTATGGTTGCATTGTCCCTGCAACAGCATCTTTAACCCTTTGGGTACCCCAGGACACACCCACTACGTCCAGGTGCCTCATGATGTAGTGGCTATGTCAAGTCCTTTTTGAGCTTTGTTTTTCAGGGGAGAGCATTGTGACGGTCGTGAGGATTTGGCCCGGGATTAAAGGGGTTACACCCCAATTGGCCACCTCTACTCTCACCTGGGAAGCAAGGGGTTAACTGGACTGAGGTCCAGAAATGTGTTTTTACCTCGCTACAATATCAAAATGCTTATTCCCCTGTAAATATGTATTGTTTCTGGGCCAGTGTCTGCACCACACACACTGGGGCTTAAGGGGTTAATAAGCTACAGTTTAAGAAAATACAACTGTGGGGTGTCTTTTCAGAAAATCTGGACTTCGAAAGGCTTGATTGAAGTTGGGTGTGAAAAGCAGAAGGGGTTTTTAGTGTACAGTATGTTTCTACCTAATTTGCAGACCAAGGGAATATGGTTAGGAAACAGCCCTGATCAAAGGCCCAGCCAGTCTACCTGTTTGCAGGAAGCTAGAGTGGGGGGTGAGCGTTATAACTCACACATACAAACCATAGTATCCTGCCATATGGTAGACTGGCCCAAACGCCTCTGATTTAGGAGTGGGGCTACAGAATGAGTGACCTTATTAAATATAAGAATATTATGAGATGTCCTTGGCTGAACGTGCTAAGAGTTACATATGTGTATTCGTGGGACCAAGCCCCAACTAATGATTCTAAACACTTGATATGTAACAGATACTAAGAGCCAGATATTAATATCTCTCTTAATTTTAGTACTACATGGTAATATTTAGTCTCATTGGGAGCGTCATGTGTGACGGAATGTATTAATATGTCTCGCGTGCCAGTAAGTATTACTAAACTGAAGTTATGAAGTTATTTACAGTGTACAGTATATGGAATTTTGGTTGTTCTGGAAACTGCAGACTCCCTCTGTTATGATAATGAGCTGGAAGGACATCTTGCTAGAATTTACATAGCCTGGTGATCAAAGGCTAAATTGCCTAATTGTTTATGCGGGACCCAGGAACTGTTTGGGTTTTAAATGTGATACTTCACACTTCAATGGAAGCCAAAAGCGGCTTCAAAAAGCTTCAAAGAGATGTTTGCTAGACACCTCGGTGCCTGGAATGTAAGAGAAGGGTGGAAATGGTATATAAATCAGAGTACCCCCTTACTCAGTGCTTCATGTTTGAATGTCCTGCATGTGTCTTCATGACCTGCCTGTCTTGCTGTGATGTCAACTGAAATATGGAAGAGATGGCCCATCCTGTATCCTGATGGCTTTCTTGTCCTAATCTTTAAGTAAGTGTCCATATTTTGCTTGTTATTTGTATAATCTGTTGTGTTCACCTTTATCAAGGAATAAATTATACTTTATCATATCTAAGTCTCGTCCCAGTTCAACCCAGTTATATATATATTTTTTTGTGTATTATTAATAGCCTGTCATAAAGCTCCCATCACAAGCATGGTGTGAAACGCAGGGAAATTGAGCAGGATACAACAGACGACAGAGAAGCCCAATGCTACATCCAACATGACAGAAATACACAGTAAAATACTTATATATTCTCTTGAAAAAGGGTAATTTAGTTTAACCCTTTGGCCAAAGCGTTGTAAGCTTGCGAGCCATGACATGGCAGACACCTGTCCGCAAGGCCTAACACTACCAGATAAAATACTAATATACCTCTATTAGGATTAAAATTCTCATTTACCTCTATTAGGAGGGAGAAAGACCACATTGGATCTATATCCAGTAGAATGAAAGGACCTCTAACTTGGGAAGTGTTGAGGGGCGGGCTTAAAACCTGGGAAGGAGGAGCCACCAACTCCCAACAACTGAGAATAGGTTAACAGAACACAAAACCCCAGCAAGCTCCTTTTGGGAACCCCCGAGCCCCCACAAAATATATGTATGTATTTAAGTGTCAAAATGGAGTGCTATTGAGTGTGGCATATGTATACAACAGACGACAGAGAAGCCCAATGCTACATCCAACATGACAGAAATACACAGTAAAATACTTATATATTCTCTTGAAAAAGGGTAATTTAGTTTAACCCTTTGGCCAAAGCATTGTAAGCTTGCGAGCCACGACAAGGCAGACACCCGTTGAGCAGGATGACTACTTCTCTTCAGTTTCCGAATTAAGTGACGCCGTGATCATGTGATCACTATAAGGAGATTGCGAGTGGCCAGTAGGGTTATGAGACATTTATTTACTTTATTTTAAATCCACACAATTTACCACTCCAGCCATGTGAAACATTATTTACGCCTCCCTGCAACATAATGTAATAATTGCCTATTATTGCATTATTGGTAGTTGAAGGGAACTGATCGTTCCTAACTACAGAATTGATACTGTATGTCAAGGATGGCCAACTCCAGTCCTCAAGGGCCCCCAACAGGTCAGGTTTTCAGTATATCCCTGCTTCAGCACAGGTAGTTCAGTAAATGACTGAGCCACAGATTAAAGCATCTGTGCTGGCGCAGGGATATCCTTAAAACCTTAACTGTTGGAGGCCCTTGAGGACTGGAGTTGGCTACTCCTGCTGTATGTCATGTTAGACAAGCTGCTTGACAGCACTTATTGATCTGAACAGAAAGTCATTGAGGTGCAAGTGTGAACAACCTTCGATTGCATGAACTATATAGGTTGTATGCAAGAAAAATCAAACAAGTTTTTATGACACAAGAAAAATAAGAATGGGGGAGTGCAGCTCCTCTGCTCCTGTTATTCAATAAACAATTCATTTGTTGATCTCTCCTTCACCTCACAATGAATATAATGCAGTAGGTTTGTCACTTCAAAAATTTCGAGCACTATAAAAAAAAAACAATGATATGGAAAAGGGAAACGTTACTTCAAAGTATAAAAATGCATGGATCATTTGAAGTTCCTAGACACAAACAGTTCTTTTTCTAGTTCCTTCTTACTTATGTCTCTTTTTCAATGCTGCTTTCCAACCTATCCAGAAGACAGTCTTCACTTATTGCACATCCACAAAAAGTCCTCGGAGTATTTCTTCGTATGCACTCTGCTTAGGCTTGCCAGGTGTCCGGCTTTCAACCAGACAGGCCGGTAATTCTGATGCCTCTCCGGTATAAAATCGGGGGGTAAAACTGGACACATATATGTCCAATATTACCAATGTTGCGGCGGAAAGCGCGTGGGCGGTGGATGCGGCAGCAAGCGCATGGGCGGCGCGAGCGCAGCGGATGTGGCTGGAAGCGCTAGCCTGGCGCTGAGACTGGACGTGGCCGGGTGCAGTCAGGTGCACAGTGCGCTCGTTCGGTCATGCGCTGTGGAGGAGAGGACAGCAGGGGCGGAGCCCACACCCCAGCGCCCCGGCAGAGACAGATCCCGGAGAGGTCTGCGTCCTGCCTTAAAATAAGGTAAGGACAACATTTGGAGAGGGGGGGGAGGGGGATAAGATGATGGGGACCAGTCTGTGGAGATGAGATGATGATGGGGGGATAAGATTATGATGATGGGGGCCAGCATGGAGAGATGAGATGATGATGGGAGGCCAGGATATGATGATGGAGGGGATAAGATGATGATGGGGGAGGGGCATAAGATGATGATGGGGGCCAGCCTGTAAAGATGATCATGCTGATGGGGGGGTGGGACGGAGGATAGGATGATGATGATGGGGGCCAGCATGGAGAGATGAGATGATCATGATGATGGGGTGCCAGGAGCAGATGAGATGAGGAGGGGGGGAGGTGGGGGTATATTTTTTATGTATTGGGGAGGTGGGGTATATTTTATATGTATTGGGGAGGTGGGGGTATTTTTTATATGTATGTATTCGGACGGCGTGGGGGTATTTTGTATATGTATTCTGCGGTCGTGAGGGTTGCAACTTTTACCATAGTGTCCAGTATTTTTGGACAAGCCACCTGGCAACCCTAACTCTGCTAAGCAATGAGTCTGCATCCGAAGAAGGGGGTATCCCCTGAAACATTCGGTTCTCCGGTCTTTAATAACTTTTTAAATAATAACTTTAGTTCACATAGCGCTTCACGATTAGAGTATAGTGCGTGTTACACAGTACGTAGGAATTTTATAGGCACAGTCCCTGACCCGCTGTGCTATGATACAATACACATCTGTTGCCAGAAGATATCTTACAGCTCAGTCAAGTGAAAGGGCCATAAAGGTGTATTTTTGTCATAGGAAGGTATCTTATGGCATAGCACCACTTAGTAAATATCTACTTACAGTAGGCTGACCAGATGTCCTGGTTTAGCCGGCATAGTCCCTTTTTTGGGGGGCTTTGTTCCAGGTCACTGCTTTTTTTTTTTTTTTAATGTCCCGGGTTTTTTGGCACATACAGACTACTGCACGGCCGGTAAGCGACAATCACGCATGCGCACGAGCGCCTGATAAGTGCTGATTGCACATGTGTGGCCAGCAAGCCCCCATGGCGCATGTGTGGCTGGCAAGTTGCCAGCTCGTGCGCACATGCGATGTGTGCTTGCCGTTCGCACATGCCCAACTTTGTCCCGAGGGAAATATGGTCACGCTATATCTACACTTACAAGTAGATAAGTAGCACAACATCCAATCTGCTGGCCATTCAAGAACTCTATGTGACATTACAAAGTCCAAAGAATCCAGAGCACATGAAATTTGCAGATAAATAAAGATGTATTAATCACAAATTGAAAATAAACCAATGTTTCGGTCTATGGGGACCTTCATCAAGGTAAAAAATACAAAGCACATACAGTGCTACATATATAAAATTGTGGGAGGGTAACATACTGTAAAATAGGGAAAAGAAAGTCCAAGACACCTCCTGTTTGTGTACACACTTATCTAACCCTCCTTGCCCAGCTCTTAAGGAGTTTACATCAAATAGTCTATACACCGGGCAGGGCTCAGTTTTGTTAGCTTGTCAGGGTGCTGGATTCGTGCTGGCTGTGCGTTGGTAATGCAATGATAAGTGCCAGGAACTTTATTCATTCAAACAGCAGCTTTATCATCCTTTAGGCCAGGCCTGCACAACATGCGGCCTGCCTGGCCTCTCTGTGCAGCCCGCCTGGCCTCTCTGTGCGGCCCGCGATGACTCCGGCCGGGCGCCAGTTAATTAAATAAAAAAATTAAAAAGTTTTTTTAAAAAGTTTAAAAAAATGGCGGCGATTCATCCCCCCTAACGCCCCTCTCCCTCCCTCCCTTCCCGCCCCCCGGGTTTTGCGGTGCGCGGGGGCAGCAGCAGCATGAGGAGGATGCGGCAGCCGTGAGTATTTTTTTTTCAATAGCAGGATGCCGGGGAGGTCAGAGCATGCCGGGGGCGGGGCTTAGTATCAGGGAGGATGTGCTGATCTAAGAGGTGTGTGTGTGTGTGTGTGTGTGTGTGTGTGTGTGTGTGTGTGTGTGTGTGTGTGTGTGTGTGTGTGTGTGTGTGTGTGTGTGTGTGTGTGTGTGTGTGTGTGTGTGTGTGTGTGTGTGTGTGAAAAACAGGCTGGTGGGTGTGAAAAACGGGCTGGTGGGGGGTGGGTGTGAAAAATGGGCTGGTGGGGGGTGGGTGTGAAAAACGGGCTGGTGGGGGGGTGTGCTTGAAAAACGGGCTGGTGGGGGGTGGGCTGCTGACATGTGAGGGGGGGTGGGCTGCTGACATGTGAGTGGGGGGTGGGCTGCTGACATGTGAGGGGGGGTGGGCTGCTGACATGTGAGGGGGGGTGGGCTGCTGATGAGAGGGGGGGTGGGCTGCTGACATGTGAGGGGGGTTGGCCTGCTGACATGTGAGGGGGGTGGCCTGCTGACATGTGAGGGGGGGTGGGCTGCTGACATGTGAGGGGGGGTGGGCTGCTGACATGTGATGGAGGGGTGGGCTGCTGACATGTGAGGGGGGGTTGGCTGCTGACACGTGAGGGGGGGCTGCTGACACGTGAGGGGGGGGCTGCTGACACGTGAGGGGGGGGCTGCTGACACATAGCGGGGGGGCTGCTGACACGTGAGAGGGGGGTGAGCTGCTGAGACGTGAGGGTGTGGGCTGCTGACATGTGAGGTGCAGGGGGGGGAGTGATCTGAGGTGCAGGGGGGGGAGAGAGTGATGTGAGTTGCAGGGGGGGAGAGAGTGTCATATTGAGAGGAGGTGGAGAGTGTCATATTGAGGGGAGGGGGAGAGAGTGTCATATTGAGGGGAGGGGGAGAGAGTGTCATATTGAGGGGAGGGGGAAAGAGTGTCATATTGAGAGGAGGGGGAGGGAGTGTCATATTGAGGGCAGGGGGAAAGTGTCATATTGAGGGGAGGGAGAGAGAGAATGTCATATTGAGGGGAGGGAGAGAGAGTATCATATTGAGGGGAGGGGGAGAGAGTGTCATTTAGGGGAGGGGGAGAGTGTCATATTTAGGGGAGGGAGAGAGAGTGTCATATTTAGGGGAGGGGGAGAGAGTGTCATATTGAGGGGAGGGGGAGAGTGTGTCATATTGAGGGGAGGGGGAGAGTGTGTCATATTGAGGGGAGGGGGAGAGTGTGTCATATTGAGGGGAGGGGGAGAGTGTGTCATATTGAGGGGAGGGGGAGAGTGTGTCATATTGAGGGGAGGGGGAGAGTGTGTCATATTGAGGGGAGGGGGAGAGTGTCATATTGAGGGGATTGGGAGAGAGTGTCATATTGAGGGGAGGGGGATGAGGATGATGATGATGATGATGAGAGGTGCTGGAGGAGAGATGATGATGATGATGATGATGATGAGAGGTGCTGGAGGAGAGATGATGATGATGATGATGATGATGATGATTTAACCCGTGCGGCCCAAATTTTTTTTCCTTGGAGCAGTTCGGCCCTTCTCACTTTACGAGTTGGGCAGGCCTGCTTTAGACACACATTATATAAAGTGCATCTTTTGCTAATATGTATTTTGCTAATATGGTTGTGCTGCTTCCTTAGCTGCTCCTGTCTCTGCCCGCTAGGGAGGTACTGAGGCTTTATATGACTTACGATGTCTTCCCAGTCCCAGAACTACCGAAAGCTCAAGGCCTTCTCCAGGATAACCCCCACCCCTGTGGGAGAAGGGATCGATTTCTGGAAAGAACACACCCTTAAGGTGCTGAAAGAGTGGTCCTGCACCGAGGCAGTGAAGAGGCAGTGGATCATGGGGTGCCTGCGGCCTCCTACTTCTACAGTGGTGAGCATGTACCGGGAGGAGAATGCGGATATAACGGCCAAGATGCTGGTGGATTTCCTAAACGAAGCCTACAGTCTGGAAGATGACGAAAGTGAGCTCTGGGCTAAGTACTATGCCCTCCGCAAGAAAGAAGGTGAGGAGCTGTTGGCATTCATTCACCGCATACAATTGGTGTTATGGCCACTACTCACCCGAAAACTCATCTCCGGCATGGATGAAGCCTGATAAAAGCAGTTCCTGCGAAGATTGAGCCCAACTCACCCTATAGCCAACATGATCCGGTGTGGTCTCCTGCATGGGAGTCCACCTATGTTCACGGGCCTATTGAACCAAGTGAAGGTGCACGAGGCACACGCACGGCTGCATGCGCCTAAACAGTGCAAGGAGTCCCACAACGAAGAGTCCAAGGGGGCGTCGGCCCAGTAGCTCAAGGAGGCAGAAAGTGCCGGGGACGATCCTCCTCCCAGGGCGTCTGCCTCTGCACCTAGGATGCCACGGAGAGAAACTCCTACCTCCAGGAACGGTGCAAACCAAGATAACTGCTGCTACAACTGTGGACAGGAGGGTTACTACTCTCGGGACTGTCCAAAGCCCAGGAAATCCAACCATAAGTCCATGCAAGGTGCAACTGACCAAAATGCTCTCCACATCATCGGGGAGAGCGCCCCGACGAGATGCCCCAACAGGACACCTACAGTCGAGTGGGACCAGTAGCAATTATATGTGTCCTTGTGGAAGGTATATATTCCTCGACATTGCTGAATACCAGGTCACAAGTCCCTATCATATTCCGACCCTTCTATGACCAGCATCTGAAGCACCTGCCCATGAAGTCGGTGGAGAAGATGAAGTTGTGGGGATGTAGCAATGACAACTATCCCATTGATGGGGTAGTGAAAGTACGGCTGGATATACCTTAGCTGTACACTAACAAGTCTCACACCATGGAAGTGGAGGCTCTGATATGCCCCGAACCTAGAGAACATCCCAGCTCTCCAATTATATTGGGGACCAATGCCGACGAACTACCTCTGTCTTCTCTATGGATCCACCCGGTACTGAAAGAAGAGTGCTGCAGTGTCTCAGCCCAAGAGGGATATGGTGATCTCATCAATAACAACGCAGGGTTGACTGAGATTCCACCAGGGGGAGTGAAGTACATGGATGCAGTATGCTGCTACCTGGGCCATGATGAGGCTGACCAGTACTTCTCACTAGAGTATGCCTGAGGAAGACACCAGTAGAAGGTACAAGATCGTGACAGAGATATGAGAGTGGAAGTCCTCGATTCCGGGGAAGATCAAGGTGATCATTCAAAACATCTCCCCTTACACCATGGTATTCGACCAAGGTCAAAGACTGGGTCGGATATACCCAGTTACACCAGTAGAGACGCTGGCTCATGTGAACACCACTAACGTGCAAGATCAGATTTCGGAGAATCGATCCTGCCAGCCGAATGGAAGGAACGGCTAAGTGCCAAGTTGGAGGAATGCCGGGAAGTGTTCTCCACTGGCGAAATGGATGTGGGCTTCAGCAAAAACGCCCAGCACACAATCGGCTGAACAATACCATGCTATTCCGGGTGCGTTCCCGATGCATCACTCCCAGAGATGTGGAGGACGTGAGGGATGTCCTAAAGGAAATGAAGATGGCGGGCATCGTGTCTGAATCCCGTAGTATCTATGCCTCCCCGATCGTGGTGGTATGCAAAAAGAATGGGTCAGTATTCTTGTGCGTGGACCCTGAACAATCAACCTGTCCCAGACCAGTGCACCCTGCCACGGATCAAAGAGCTCCTCAATGCGCTGTAGGGAAGCCAGTGGTTCATCATGCTGGACCTAAGATCTGGGTACTACCAGGTACCTATGAGCTCCGAAGACCATGAGAAGATAACGTTTGTCTATTCCCTTGGGTTCTACCAGTTTACCTGCATACCCGAGGCATTTGTGGTGCCTCGGCAACATTCCAACGGTTGATGGAGAAGACCATCGGAGATATGAATCACTGGTAATGCCTAGTATACCTTGACAATATCATCGTCTTCTGCAAGACTCTCGAAGAATGCCTTCAAAAAAGGTGTTAGACTGATTGGGCAAAGAAGGTCTGAAGTTGTCACTGGACAAATGCCGATTCTGCCGCATGTCAGTCACCTACGTGGGCCACAGTGTCCATAGACGGGATGGCCACCAACCCAGCTAAGGTTGAAGCTGTGGTCAACTGGCTGAGACCAGAAAATGTTATGGAGCTACGTTCCTTCCTGGGATTCTGCGGGTACTACCACCGCTTCGTGGAAGGATACTTTAGCAAAGTGAAGGTGCTCAACAATCTTCTGAAAATATATCCAGAGGATTCTCGGCCACATCCGTGTGGCTACCTGTAACAGGGGACTTATCCCTGTTCAGTAATGTGCCTTTAATCTAGCAGTGTGGTAGTTAATTACTAAACACCACCTGCCTGATTAGATTGCTTACAAAAACCTGTCTGTTCAGACAGGAAGTAACTCCTCCCTAGCTCTGACTGAGAGCTGAACTTTGGAGAGACAGAGCAGAGGTTCTTGAGTCCCAGGAGAGACTGACCAAAAGAAACCAGATCTCTGGAGCTGACCAGTCTTGAGCTCTGCACAGCAGAGCTGAATTCAAGACAAAGGGAAAACTACTACACCTGAAGCTGAACCAGGAAGTGAGATTTTCCCTCCAAGAAACAGATAAGACTTTTATTCTTAAGAGACTGCTTATATCTGCTTATTTCATGTTATATGTTTTGGGGCTGCGAGAACTGCTTGACTAAGGGAGATGTGAATTATTGCATAGTGTTTCACTAGAAATACTCCCAAGTGAATAGAAGCTTTGTCCCCCCCTCCCCCTGTGTTTGGATAATTTTCCTGATGAAAAGGAACAGGCACAATAAAGCCTATTATAATTTCACATTATAAAGCCTCCTAATTGTGTACCTCTGTGAACGTCCGTCCACACTACCCTTCAGGTAAAGTGGACATCAGCGTGCGAAAAGGCGTTCATCGGCATCAAGAAGAACCTAACGGAAGCACCCATCTTGGCTTACGCCGACCCAGAGCAGCCGTATATCTTAGGCTGGGGCCATAGAGGGGTTGTCAGTGCTGGACCGCGCAGACGCTGAGGCTCGCCTGCTGAAATCTGTGCGATTTCATGCCCATGCAGGCGAGCCAGCGGGCGCGATCGGGAGGCGGGGGGAGACTGAGGGAGGCGGGGCAGTGTCGTCGCTGGGCAATCGCCCGCGATGCACCGACATCAACGTCACGGCGCCGACGTCACGACACCGTGACGTTGACGCTGCTCCACGCTGATTGGATGTTTTCAGCCGACAGCGCTCTGAAAAACAGCTTGGCTATCGGCTGAAAAATCCAGCGCCTCAGCACGCCTGCGGACGCTCGCGTGAGCCCCCTCTAAAGACATCCTCATGGAGGATGCAGGGGCTCAGCGCGGAGCGTCAGCACGGCTCAGCGCGGTCTCCCCTGCTATGGACTCAGCCCAACATGTGGATGCAAGCTTCAACGGTCTGGGAGCGGTACTGCACCAGAAATACCCTACTGGTCTTCACCCCGTGATGTATGTGAGCTGTAGCTTGACCCCTAGCAAGCAAAATTACCCCAGCCACCATCTGAAATTCCTCGCCCTCAAGTGGGCGGTAGTGGACAAACTCCATGACTACCTATACAAAGTTTCCTTTGAAGTACGAACGGACAACAACCCGTTGACGTACATCTTGACGTTCGCCAAACTGGATGCCACAGGCCACCAGTGGCTGGCGACCCTCTCCAACTATCAATTTACTTTGAAGTATAATCCGGGGCCTTTGAACATCGGAGCCGATGCTCTGTCTGGGAGACCTGGGCTGAGTACAACCCCGGACGACGGTCTCTGGGAAGAAATCCCTGGACCTCAGATTCAGGCCATGTGCTCAATGACCGCCATAGTAGAGGACAAAGTGGCGTTCTTGGACCTGAGGGTTGCTGACTCGCTGGGATGCCAATCTGAAGCACTCCTGCTTCCTATTGCCACCCAGAAGGCATGAACATCACCCAAAATACCATCATCCCCTGTAAAGAATTGGTGATGCACCAGCTATGGGATCCAGTGGCTGGAGCTATATGCCAGGCCATTCAGCAAGACAAACCCTCATTGGTGAAACGGGCTCCCACCGACACGGTCGCCGTAATAATGCGAGAATGGGACAAGTTCCAGATCGATAAGGGTCTACTGTATTGGCTGGTTCCATATCACAACCATCCAGATAGAAAGCAGCTGGTTCTACCCAGGAACCTACAACATATAGTCCTACGAGCTCTACATGATGACCATGGACATCTGGGAGTGGACAAGACCTTCTGCCTAATACGAGACCGGTTCTTCTGGCACCGGATGAGGGAATCGGTGGAACACCATTGCCGCCGATGCTCACGGTGTATACAGTGGAAGACACTGCCTACCAGAGCAGCTCCAATGGCCCATCTCGAGAGCTCTGGTCCTTTAGATCTCGTATGTATGGACTTCTTATGTATTTGTCACGGTTGTGCTCGCCACAAAGCAGGGTCGGACCGCGTGGCTAAGGTGGGGTTATATAAGCACCGACCTTAGACCGCGCAGGCTGATCCGGATTGTGCAGTTCGTTGTCGTACATAGCAGGGTCGGGACTGGAGAGAGCAGCGTAGTCAGTGGACGAGCCAGGGTCAGGATTGGAGACATCATGGTTAACGTAGTCCAAGCAGGGAGTCGGCAACAGGAGATCAAGCAGGTCTTCCTGCTTCAGCGAAATTGCTGCAGATCGGGAACGGGGTTTGCGTGAGTGGTGTCTACGGCCCATGGCGCCGGTCTCAGGAAGGAGAAGGCTGACCGGAGAGGGCACACCGCCAGGCAGCACTGGTAAACCAATGCTTCAGCACAGGAGTCCAGGACAAGCCTGTGCGGGGAGAGAGAGCTACAGACCTCAGGACTCAGAGACAGGCCTCTGCTATGGGAATGGCAACAGGCCTCTGGAAACAGGGAGCTGAAGTTACGCTGGAGATCCACCGCTTCAGCACAGGAACCAGGACACGGCCTCTGCAATGGAGAGAGAGCAGCAAGCCCCAGGAACCAGGAACTAGGAACATGAACAAGGAACAAGGAACATGAACATGAACAGCAACAAGGCGGCCAAACAGGTAGCTGTGGCAAACACAGTGAACATCCAAGAAGGATTATGCTCGGCAGAGAAGGATTGTGGGAATGCAGTACTTAAAGGCCAGCGGGCCAATCCCCGGAGGAGGGTGTGAGGGCACTGCTCCAATGAGTGAGTACAAGGCTGGAGCTGCAGTAAATAGCTTGCACAGCTGCTGTAGATACCAGGGGGATGTTCCAGGACTGCACAGGTCTGTAAGGCAAGTTAAGCAGTAAACTGAGGTGTGGATTCCTTACAGTATTGCACCAGATTCGAGGGGCATCAGGAATGTGCTTGTGATTACGGACCACTACACCTGCTACGCCCAAGCCTTCCCCACCAAAGACTAGAAGGCCATTACGGTGGCTAAGATTTTATGGGAACGGTACTTCGTGCACTACGGGCTACCGAATTGCCTATACTTGAATCAAGGGTGGGACTTTGAAAGCAAGCTTATCCAGGAGTTGCTAAAGCTGCTAAATATTGACAAGTAATCACACAAATAATCAACTAGGATTATAAATAGCCCCTAGTGCTGCACTCAAGGTTGGTGACAGAGTGGGTACAATGTCATGCCGTGAAAGGCCAAATAATAGCCTAATTCCCAAAATAGGAGAGCCGCCAAAAGTCACACATAAAGGAAAATGATAAATACTTTAATAATATCTAATAAAAAACGACGAAACACAATAAAACTGCACGAAAAGTGCAGGGATAAAATCCCCAAATGTGTGGAGTCACGGAGCAATAAATGTGAATAATTGCTGTACAGATAAACACACAAAAGTGAACCTGTGTGTGGCTGCCAAAATAAGTCCCATACAGTCCTATCCCACTATACACACGTATGGCACAGTAGGTCACTGAGTGGGGGACAAAGTAAAGCAGGTAACCAATAACCGCAATGTATACATATATAACCTATAAGTAAGGTATAAGCATCTATTGCCAGCACTGCCAGTGATATCACAAAAGTATGGAGCTAGCTGTGATGTATAGCGGTCTCCCGCGACTAGAATGGCCCTATCAACAATCTGGAGTTGGCCGCAGAGTAATGTATATTGACCCCGAACACAAAGGCCTCGATGTGATAGCACCTCCGTAAATACTCTGGAGCTAGCCTGTGTGCGTAGGATATACAACCTGATCCGCAGTCTGTAATCTCTGCGTTATAACTTATAGGTTATATATGTATACATTGCGGTTATTGGTTACCTGCTTTACTTTGTCCCCCACTCAGTGACCTACTGTGCCATACGTGTGTACAGTGGGATAGGACTGTATGGGACTTATTTTGGCAGCCACACACAGGTTCACTTTTGTGTGTTTATCTGTACAGCAATTATTCACATTTATTGCTCCGTGACTCCACACATTTGGGGATTTTATCCCTGCACTTTTCGTGCAGTTTTATTGTGTTTCGTCGTTTTTTATTAGATATTATTAAAGTATTTATTATTTTCCTTTATGTGTGACTTTTGGCGGCTCTCCTATTTTGGGAATTAGGCTATTATTTGGCCTTTCACGGCATGACATTGTACCCACTCTGTCACCAACCTTGAGTGCAGCACTAGGGGCTATTTATAATCCTAGTTGATTATTTGTGTGATTACTTGTGTACTTTCCCCTTGCACCAGGTTGTTTAGTTATACAGCATCTATGTTTGTGTGTCTGTCGTTAGCGATGTGTTTTCTCTGTGTATATTAAATATTGACAAGGCCAGAACAACTCCTTATCATCGAGGGAGATGGTCTGCCGGAGAGGTTCAACCGAACCCTACTCGACATGTACGGCACCCTAAAGGGCTCTCAGAAGACAGAGTGGAGCAAACATGTGGAGTCATTAGTGCACGCTTACAATTGCACCAGACACGAGTCCACAGGATTCATTCCATATTTCCTAATGTTCGGGCGAGAGGCACGACTGCCTGTGGACATCTGTCTGAGGTATCTACCGACAGGTTACCCAATAGGACGCACTATAAGTACGTACAACGGCTTCAAGACAGCCTGCAATGCACATACCAGCTAGCGGAGAAAGCATCAGCCCATCTGAATGCCTGCAACAAGCGGCGGTATGACCACATGGTCTGCACAAGCTGGCAGACTGCTGGCGCGATGGAGTCTTTGAAGTGGAATTTCAGATGCCGGGCCTCCCTGTCTACCGCATACGAGACGCGCATGTCAGAGTAAAGGTCTGGCACCGTAACCAACTGCTATCTATCCTGCAAGTGGGAGACCATGAACCCGAAATAGAGACTGTAACATTGGCCAGTGAGCCAGAGGGCTCCGACAAGAACTCTGAGTCCATGGCGGAACAAAGCGAGGATCCTATGGAAGGACCAAGGGGCACCTCCCGAAGGAGCAACGGGTAATGGGCCCAGGCCGCATGTACCTACACCGGTGGTTTCAACAAGCCCTCCTCTGAACCCCAAGAGTCCAAGTTTTGTACCGTTAAGAGACTTTACAGAGACTGTGGCACCCCCTATGAGAGAGCCAGAGCCATGGTCATGACCACTACTCCCCAGAATGAGCGGAAGAACTTTGCAGAAGTCAGTGAGTAAGGCACCCTCCCAGGGTGGCCTATGATTCGTTAGGGGCACCCTATTAAGAGTCTCAGCAGTGGTATTGGAGCAGGCTAGTGTCTGTATACCATAATAGATCACCAATTGGATGTCAGGCTATAAAAGAGGTTATCTATTATGGTGTAGAGGGATGTAACATCCCCTGTCACCCACACCCAGGGGCATTTTATGAATACCTTCGTTGAGATGGTTTCACGTGATTTGGAACAGTCGAGTTGTGCTTTTAAAATCAAACATGATAATCTTAATTTGAAAGAAAAATCAGCTTTGGAAGCACTAGCAAGCAATGAGTCGATTGTTATTAAACCAGCTGACAAGGGGGGGGAGTGGTAGTGATGGACAAAATGTATTATGTCCAAGAAGCATCGAGACTTCGATAACTCTGCCACTTACCTCCCCCTTGCCAGGGACCCTATGAACTTATACCATTCAGAATTGATGATTCTGTTGGATAATGGGCTTACCATTAAGGCCATCACGCAGGATGAACATGATTTTTTGAATATTTCACACCCACGTTTACCACTATTTTACTTTATTCCTAAAATACACAAGTGTCTTCAAGAACCACCGGGTTGTCCTATTATTTCAGGTATCCAATCACTCACATCTAATTTATCTCAATTTATTGATTTTCATTTACAGCCACTAATAGTTAAACTTAGATCACATTTACGGGACACAACACATGTTTTACAAATCCTGCGTGATGTCAAATGGAAGTCTAATTATGTGTGGGTGACAGGGGATGTTACATCCCTCTACACCATAATAGATCACCAATTGGGATGTCAGGCTATACAAGAGGTTCTAGAGGAAGAACACACTATATCATCTGCTCTCAAAACGTTTCTGTTGGAGGGGATTAGATTTATACTGCCGCACAATTATTTTTGTTTTAATTCACTGTATTATTTACAGGTATGTGGCACCGCCATAGGCACAAGATTTGCACCAAGCTATGCTAACTTATTTATGGGCCCGTGGGAGAAGGAGGCTATTTGGAACAACTGCCCACTTGGTGCAAATCTTGTGCTCTGGCGGCGCTACATTGATGATATAATTTTTATATGGGATGGAAGTTTGGAGTCACTGGACACATTTATTTTATATCTCAACAGCAATAACAAAAATTTGAGATTTACTTGTCATTTTGACACTAAAGAAATTAATTTTTTGGACTTAAATATAAGCACAGTCGATGATCAGATCCAGACACGGACATTTTTTAAGCCTGTACAGGCCAATAATTATTTATTGGCAGATAGTCATCACAACCCACAATGGATCCGCAACATTCCAAAGGGTCAGTTAGTCCGCCTGAGGCGAAATTGCTCCAGTTTTGAGTCTTTTTCAAACAGGCGGACGAACTTAAAAATACATTTATTGAACGTAATTATCCGCTAGATGAACGTGAAGGAGTTTTGTCTTCAGTACATGCAATGGATAGAAACAAACTTTTGGAGTATAGAGTGAAAGGGGATGAGCAAGCAGCTCGAAATAAGGTCTAATTTGTCACCAAGTATAATGCTATGGCCCCAAAGACTAGGAACATTTTTTCTAAACACTGGCCAATACGATTACAAGATGCAACACTTTCGCAGATTTTGACACCACGACCCTCTATTATCTTTCAAAAAGGCTAATAATTTTAAGAACAAATTGGCCCCAAGCTGCCCCCTCGGTAGATGAGATAGAAAAGGGATGGACACCCAGGCCACAAAAGGTTTTAAACCTTGTGTAAAATGTACAGCATGCAAGTACGGTGTGTGTAGCATAAAGTTTAAATCCAATGTGACTGCCAAGGCCTATAAAATCAATTCATTCATTACATGTAAGTCTGAATTTATTATTTACTTACTCCAGTGCCGTGTGACCTGCAATACGTAGGTCGCACGGGTCGAACCTTCCAGAGACAGATTTATGAACACATCTACAATATTCGGAATGGTTTGACCACACACAGCGTATCACATCACTTTCTGATACACCATGATAAGAATCCTGAGGGCTTGATATGTCAACCTATTGAGTTATGCACACCGAATTGGAGAGGTGGCGATAAATTCAAACATATCAATAGACGGGAGGCCTTTTGGATATATGAACGAAAAACCCTTTCTCCAAATGGGCTTAACATTGATTTCGAATTGAAGTCTTTTTTAGTTAACAAAGGTAATACCAAGTGAATATTGGAAGATCAGTGTATTTTTTGTTAATAGAATAGAAGATTATTAGTTTAAGGTGTAGGATAAGCATTGTACAGTAGAGGCAGCGATTATTCTAACAAAAACCAGTGGCAATTCCCCAAAAGACCCAGGTACACCCAGGTACATTCTGAATACATGCCTTAAATTTTCCTTAAACTAGCCCCAGCATTTCTGCATTGATTAATGGCCCATCAGATTAACAGCGGGGGTCCCTCGGCAGTCCCATTGAAACTGAATTGGACTGCCAGGGATCCCTGCTGTGTTAATCCTATGGGTCATTAGTTCCCCAAACTAGCCCAGAACATACCCAGCACATACCCGTAATGTAACCCGGCTAGTTTAAGGCAAGTGTTAGAATAATCGTTGCCTCTACTGTATTTCCAGAATGTGTTCCCCTTCTTTGTACCAGGTGTTATTAAATGTTTGGTTAACTCTTATACTGTCTGGCTAGGCTAATTCATGTCCATTTAGGATCTTAGAATGAAGGGTTAATATAATAATGGTAACTGCTGTTGGTGCTTGAATATCCTTTATGCCATTTATTTGCATTTTTATTGTTTGTATAATTTTAGTACTGTTGGGTCATATATTGTATGTTTTATGTAGTTTGTTAGTGACAGGTAGATGAACATGGTTTTACAATGAACGTATATTTCTTTAACCACTAATTAATTTTTAATTGGCAAGTGTATGTAATAGTAGCCATGGTCATCATGCTAGTAGCCCCTGAGGAAGTAGAATACGTTCTACGAAACGCGTAGGGTGGGTGGTATCCATCACCCTTTTGTCTGCACATAGGTATTCATGATTTGGCTGGTCGCAGTTGTACTGGTAGATCCGTGCAAGTGGAGGAGTTTGTGTCACTTTAAGTGCGCGAGCGCGCGTCTACAGTTGGGCAGAGAGGAGGAGCAGAAGGAGGGGGATTAGCTATACGCGCTTCCAGCATGGGCGCCCCAGAGAGACTGCTTCCCCCACCGACACATCCCCGTGTGTGATAGAAGGGAGATCCGGGCGAGTGAGCCGGCGCTGCAGAGTGTAAACTCTGTTTGAACATCATCCCTTGGACAGTGACACTGTACCACCACCGCTTGTTATTACCCTGCTTCTCGTAAGTAGGGTTTTGATTTTACATCTCCAGACGATCAGCTGTTCATTAACCCATTGCGACCATTGTTAATGGCATAGTTCATTATATATTTTAATAAATAAGTTTCAGTTTTGTCACTAAGAGTCTGTTTAATGTTTAACGTTTAATGTTTTATGTATAGTATAGACTGTCATTACCCAGCAGTGTTACGCTATGATCTGTTCTGTTTGTCTTTTTTCCCATTCCATGGCTTGAAAGCATCCGTGCAGATTTTCTGAGGATTACAGGACTTGCCATATTGGACATTTATTTGGCGCCAGGTTTATTTTTGTTTATAGTCTGTTTCTGTCTGTACTAGACAGTAGTTATCAGGCAGCCTAACCTTTATGTAAAGGGTGTAATATTATCACTATTTGTTTTATCACTGATTAGTTGTAGGTACTTTAGCTCTACAGTCACAATTTTTCTTTTTTCTCTTGTTTAAAGTTAACAAACAACACACAGAACCCCAGCAAGCTCTTTTTAGGAACCCCTGAGCCCCCACAAAATATATATGTATATAAGTGTCAAAAAGGAGAGTTTGTTTAAAGTTATGTGCATTGTGCCACGTTGTACTGTATGTAAACACTGCATTTCTATTATATAACTTATGTACTGTGTTATGTCGTTCCCAAACGGGGTCATTGTTTTTTTCTCCAGGGGGAGAATATAGCCAGGTCCCCTTGGTCCCCTTTTACCTGCCAGTCCGGGGCGCGCGCAGGGAGAGGCCGGGTGCCACCGGTGTGGCAGGCAGACCCAGCACAGTCCATGGAGTGCTGCGGCAGATAGTAGCATGGCGAGCGGGTCGCCGGAGCTCCACAGAGGTTCATCAGCAGGGCACCGCTATTTTGATTATTGGCGCATGCGCAGAAGACGGGTTGCGCATGCGCAGTGCCTACAATTGTGGCGGCTGGTAGAGGCAGGCTCCGCAGAGGGACTACATGTCCCAGCAGCCCCTGGGGCTGCTACCACATGCTGTGGGACAGCCAATAGGGCTGTGAGGATCTTGGCAGGCAAAGGATACATGGGCTGCAGGGACCACGCCAGCTGGAAGGGGAGCAGGAACAGAGCAGGTCCTTCCCTGGACTAGGCCTAGTTTGCCCCCTTAGGCCCCAGGTAGGCTTGAGTCCCTACCAGCTTGTGGGTGCTGTAGGGAAAGACCCTTAGATTGGGACATTTCCCCTTTAGCTAATAGTGTCAGGGACACAGCAAGACGGCGCACAGAGACTCGCAGCCTATGGTCTGTAACCAGACCACCACCACAAGTTAGCAACTCTCTTAAAGGTAAGACACTCCAGCGGGAGGTCACCCCATGCAGAGGCGGACACCTTCACTGATGACGACGACGTGGGGTCAGACTGGTCTTGTCAACAGTTGGCGGTACCCGGGTGCTAGAAGTGTACCAATGATCACACATGTATATTACGTGTTATTATTTGTGTTACCAGTAAAGATAATCTGTTATATCACTGTGTGCATATCATTTCTCAACTGTGTTCCTGGGCAGGGGTTATCCAATTGCGCTTGGATCCCTCCCAGGTGGAGGCGCTGTCATCATACATATCAGGTACACCCCAGGCTCCCTGTAGCAAAGGATCAGGCCCAGTGAGCTAATCAGGTAACCCACCAAATGTAGTCACCCTAGACACGGGGGAAAGGGGGCTACATGTATACATATACACACACTGTGCGGGAGTATACAAGAGGTTAAAAAAAACTCACTTTAGCCAGCAGGGGGGGGGGGGGAGGGAGTATTGCAGTGTAGAGGTTTGTGTGACTGAATGTGTACTCACTTTTCGTTTTAATGAAGGAACTATTTGACCACCCTTTCTTTGAAGAGATGTGTGCAGGAGTACAACAGCGAATGGTTTGGGATACAATTTGGTTCAAAATCTCTTTTAAAATGCCAGTTATGATTGTCGAGGTTAATAGAATTGGCAAGTAATATGTGACACCTCATGCTTAAATCAACAATCCCTCCCCACCTAAATAATAAAATACCACCACAAATTGATAGTTCATGTTGTGCCTTTCATTAAAACTTACATTTTTGGTCAGATTTGAATAGTTTATTAGTTTACTGGCATCAACCTCTGTTGTCTAAATGAGTGTGAATGGCAGCAGCCATTTTAACGCCCCAGAGAATCACTTTTAGGCAACTAATTTCTCCAGAATGCAGCTACTGAATTTAAAAATGGTGGCACTGCTAACGCTACATGCAATAAGACTTCACAGTGGTTGTAAAAAAGGCAATATAACTATTTTGGTTAGTAGAAGTCCTTTATCCTGGTGGCCACCAGAGGGTCTGCAACACATTGCTTTGCAATTCCAAATTCACTACTTCTAGACAGTTCCCTGGAGCATGATTTGGGAAGCAAAATAAACAAATATTGTAACAGTGGAATTGGAGGCTATACCTTTCCTCTGATGTCCTACAATTGTAGCCACAGTATTTATAGCTTGTTAGAGGTCAGAGGGGACCTTGGAATTAACGCAGATAGCAACTCAGATAGGACTCAAGCTTCATGGCTATGTGTGGTGTACCGTAGTGAATAATGGATTCGGAGAACGACCAGGTTCGTAAAACATGAACTGCCTACTTTAAAACCTTACAAAAACGGAATGGATTCTGCAGATGCAATGACATACTCTCCAAATATAGGCATTTAGAAGGAATAGTACATGTTTTGGCTCTTAGAAGACCAGCTATACATTTACACAGAAAGTGTGTGTGTGTGTGTGTGTGTGTGTGTGTGTGTGTGTGTGTGTGTGTGTGTGTGTGTGTGTGTGTGTGTGTGTGTGTGTGTGTGTGTGTGTGTGTGTGTGTGTGTGTGTGTGTGTGTGTGTGTGTGTGTGTGTGTGTGTGTGTGTGTGTGTGTGTGTGTGTGTGTGTGTTGCATAGGTGAGGGGACTTCCATAGAAATTGCTTGGAACCTCCATCCAGCACAAGCAGAACTACAGTGGTGCCTATTTTTATAGGGGAAAATGTTGGAGGGTATGTAATGATTAACATCACATCTTTTAAATTGACAGTGATAAGGCAAATGTTTTTAACAAGGGAGAGTAAGGAGCGCAGCCTTGAGGGACTTATACTGCATACGTAGTTAATCCCTAAGAGCTTCAAAATGGTTAAATACGGCTGCCCAATATAGCTACTGTAGAAGCCAGGTTGTATTCTCTGTGCCTGTTGTTGGCCTTCTGTCATGGGTAACAAATTGATGATACATCATCATGTACATGGTTAACAAGCAGCCACACAGATGCTCTCTGCTGAGAATACCAAGCACAGTGCCATCTGTGATTAATGAGCACATTGTCGGAGTGAACAATGCCATACCTCCTAGTTGCTGAGGAAATCCATTGAGTCATGCAATGCTGCTTCATGTGCACTTGTTTTCTATACTGGGGTTTACTGAAATACTTAGCGTAGCAGGGTTCCCCCATGGCCCCCCTTACCTTCGCTTAGCGGGGGGACCCCTGCGCTGTGTCAGGGAGCTGCAGGGGTGAGCGCGTTGCCGGGGGCTCCCGGTGGCATCTACAGCCCGGCGCCGCGATCTTTAAAGCGTTCGCGCATGTGCAGCAGAGTTGCGGCGGCCATTAATGAGTTTGCAGATGGGCAGAGGTGGCGCTCCGTAGCGCAGGGACATCCCCAGTCGGAGCATGCGCGGACAGAGCCTGTGGCAGCCATTACAGACTTGCGCATGCATAGTTACGATCGCGCACGCGGCCCCAATGTTAAAGAGGTCCTGAGTGGACTATAACTCCCATCAGCCTCTTGGGACTGCCCTTTCACCCTGATCACATGCAGCCAGACAGCCACTAAGGCTGACAGATTCTCATGCTGCATTTGGATACATTGTTGTGTGCAGTCAGGAAGCAGACAGTGAAGCACGAGTTAGTCAGAGCTGGGAGCAGGTTGGGGAAGGGTGTGTGTAGGGAGCAGTAGCCCCTGCATACTAGGCCAGGTTACCCCCACCCCCCCAGGCCCAGGTAGGCCCTGAGACATAACCCAGATTGTGGTTGCGACAGGGACAGGCCCTAGGTAGATGCACTGCCCCTTTAGTTATTTTGTTAAGTTCAGGGACACAGCTGCAGTGCTGCGAGCCCCTGACAATTGTGTCTGGACTCAGACATCACTCAAGATATAGACTATCTTCCTGGTGGGATTGTCTGGCGGGACGCCACCCCATGCATCAAGAGTGGAAGCATCGTGGATCACGCTTTCGGATCCATCAGCCAAGTACAGCATCTGGGTGTGGACACACCCGGCAGGTACCATCAAGTCACCAAGTGCACCAACTACACAACTCATATTAGTGGGCAGCGCTGTTCCACACTTGGGTGGGGTTGTGGGACTTTTGAAACACTTGGGTGTATGGTGGTGGGGTTGAGGCCCAGTGGGGCCAGGTTAAAGGGTGACACTGCTGTGTTGCTATTGTTGATGTATTGTGATGTGTTATGTTTTAGTGCATATAGTAAACTGTTTTATCCATACCCTGGTGTAAGTACTTACTTATACGTATATGGTTCCTGTGTAAGGGGTTATTCTACACACTATAATCCCTGCATAGGTGGAGGCGCTGTAAGCAGTACGTTCCAGGATACACCCCAGGCTCCCAGTGGTGGAGGTTCAGGCCTCCTGTGAGCCTATCAGGTATTGCACCACACCTGGTAACATATGTAGATTTCCCCACATGGTCCCTATCTGCGATTGGGGGGGGGGGGGACTGTGTTACATTAGGAGTAAATTCTATATTTCAAAATAAACAAAGATGCCCCAAAGCACATCCAGCAGGACACATTATTTAGTTCAGTACTATATATTTTTTCTTCTCATTACTATGAGTCATTTAGTTCAATCCTTTGTCTAGAACATTTTAAGCCGGGAACCACGTCACCGTGTACCCTAACAGCAGGTCTCACACTACCAGTGTTATGCTGTGTCCTTTGTATATCTTCTACTGCATAGATAAAGGAGGAAATTAAATTAAATGCCGGGGGAGGCGTGAGGCCTCTATATCTTCCTTTACCTGCTGCCAGCCGGGTCTTCGGGTGACATCGCCATGGCAACGCAGTGTCAAATGACGGTGCGGGGTCACCTCACTTGACCCTCAACGTCATTTGACGCCAGGTTAAAAGCCAGGGGCGGGTGCAAACGCTGGAGCTTCCAGGAAGGGGGGCGCACTCCAAAAACTTTGCGCACCCCTGATATAGCCAATAGCATGCAATACGTGAAAAGTATGACCTAAGGAGTTACAATTTAGGAGCATTGTATGAGCTACAGATGCAGCGGCCGTTATTCAAACAAATCACGGCACTGTTTGTGTGCGCTGCTGTACCCCACGTGGCATTAACGCCGCCAATCGCCCAAGGCACACGTGTTTATCGTGGTTGCTTTGTTTGAACATCATCCCAATGTATTACTTGTAGATTAGTCCTCAGTTGATTAAAATCTGCGTTTCTAAAGTTTACGGTCATTGCTGAACCCAAGTAATCTGTTTTTTGATCATTTATTTCAAATGAGACCATGTTATGATCACTGTTTCCCAAATGTTCCAGGAAAGAATATTTGCTATTACTTCTACATTGTTTGATATTACCAAATCCAGTATTGCCCCTCTCCTGGTTGGTTCCTCAATAATTTGGGCCATGTAATTATCTTTAAGCACCCCCAAAAACCTGTTTCCTTTTGTTGTAATGCTAATCTTATTGCCCCAGTCTATGTCTGGATAATTAAAATCACCCATTATGCAAACATGATCTATTTTTGATGCTTCCCCATTTGCAAAAGTATTTTAGCTTCCCCAATCGCAAAGATATTTATTTGGTGTTTTATAGCATTTCCCTACAAACATTTTCTTTATACTTTTACCTCCATTGCTAATTTCTATCCACAAGGTCTCTACATTTTCATCCCTTCATAAACATCTTCCCTTATAATAGGTTTTAGATCTGGTTTAACATATAAGCATACTCCATCTCTATTTGCTCGATCCTTCCGAAAAAGGGAATAACCCTCTACAGCTGCAGCCGCCTTTATCCTAATGTGGCCGGATCCGCGCCGCTCTGCTAACCGCGTCCAGATGCGGTATATTTTCTGTTTTTCCGTAGCGCTTTCTAGTATGTTAGCGCTCGGATTTTTAGCGCTGTTCGCTATACTGCAATACCTTCTTAAAACACAGGTGGGCGTTCGCGAGCTGTTGTCTTAAAAGTCTAATAAGTCTAATGCATTATGTCTCTGTGTGCGCTCGCAGTATTTGTAAAATGGAGGATTTACAGTATACAGTATTACAAAAATATAGCGTCGCGTCTTCAAATATAAAATTATCACATTTCTATACAGTACTGTATGTATACTGTATACTGTATGTACTGTATTATTTTGTAATCAGTACTTTTACTTTTACTTGTTTTCATACTCTTTTTATACAGTAATATGCGTGTACCGTACAGTACTGTATGTCTCATTTGAACATTGTTGAAACGCATAGGCGTGTTACAGTATCACATTTCGGCGCATACAGCGCTCTCCCTCTCGCCCCAGCACACACACAAGGCTAAAGTACTATTTCAACTTCTTATCTACAGTTCAGTACATCTCTCCCAGCCAGATGGCTTTCTGGCTTCAATCATCCCTAACCTGTCATCACATTCCTGCGTGTATAACTTACAGAGCCTGGTGTCACATTTCAGCGCCTGCGTGTAATCCTCTTTGGGAAGGGACCTAATTGATGATTAATGCGCATGCGTGTATAACTTCACAATCATGTGGAAGTTCAAGTCTAGAAAAAAAAAATATTTTTATTTTTTATTTTTTATGTTTCGTTTCCAGACATGTGTGCCTGCATAAAAATTCTTGTTATTCTGATATTCTATCGGTACTGTAGATTTTTAATGTTACACTGGTCATTCACATGCTTTATGTCATTTTTATTGATTTGGGGGTCTGGGGATCAAAACATATTATGACCTGTTGAAAATATGTCTTTGAACTACAGTACAGTACTGCTAATCCCCTCCCCCCCGCAGACACACAAAAGGCTCAAGGATTTCAATTTCTTATCGACACCTCTCGAAAACCATTCATTTTCAAAAGCTTGGCTTTGTGCTTTTAATCGTCCCGAGCCGAGCATCACATCTCTGCGCCTGCGTGTAATCCTCTTTGGGAAGTGACCTAGTTGATGATTAATGCGCATGCGTGTATAACTTCACAATCATTTTCAAATGCTTGGCTAATCCCTTGTGCTAATCCATTATGATGACCCCCTCCCCCCAGCCCTTTGAGGCTTTGTTTACGGTAACGCATGCACACTTGTGATAAACCCTTCTCGAATTGAATATGTTAATCTGATTATGTAACCAATGAATAAAAATGTAACCAATGAATAAATATGTAAGCCTTCTTGAACAATCCCCTCCCCCCCCCACACACACACACACATTCACATTGAATTTAAAGTTCAAAGGAAAAAAATGTAAATGTAATTAAATATTTATTTTATTTTATCAGGAATAAAAAATACAAATAATCATTTTCAGTGTTTATCTTCTTTGTACACGTACAGTAGTGTACAGTAGTGTACTGTAGTTCTTCTGTCAGTTGAAATTTGAGGGCCGGTGCATAATCATGGAAGAATGAAAAATACAAATAATCATGAATAATGCACATTTATAATAATAAAAACCGTAATACAAATTTTTAGTCTTTATCATTCGTCATGGCCACATTGCATTCTGTAGTTCATTGAGAGAGAGGGGGGGGGGTTGTGTAAATCATGACTGTAGATACACTATACACACTATACACACAGTTCACACAATTTACACATGATACCCTCCCTCCCCCCACCCGTCCTTTTGTAGTGCAGCCAGCTGTCTCTGAAAAGGAAAGAAAAAATTAGTGCAGTTAAGTGCATATAATTGCATTGTGTACAATAAAACTACTCCATATTGGACTACTGTATGCAGTTACTACTGTCAAACTACTGTATACTGGAACTACTGTACTGTAAAATACTTTGTAACAAGATTGGTAGTGCAGCCAGCTCTCTCTAAAAATTAAAAATTAGTGCAGTAAAGTGCATGCTGTATACTGTAAAACAATCTGTGCCATACTTACCTGTATCATGCTGTACTTGGTGTGCCTGTACTTACCATACTACAGTACAGTACTATACTACCTTCCTGATGCTTGCCCATTATGCTCTATCACAATGGGCAACACAGTCGCAATATGGTCGATATATTTATTACAGCATTCCACGGTGAGCACATCCTTTCAAAAACTCATTATGCCATTCGCCAACTCATCCTTTTTTGAGGGTTTCACCACTTTTTAGATATGGTCCTTCAGCTGATGCCAGACCATTTCGATAGGATTGAAGTCTGGCGATCTGTCATTGGAGGGGAAAAAAATGGAGAATAGTTAAAGAGATACACAGTAAACAGTGGGAAAAAACGAGACACGGTTACCGTACTTACTCCGCTGGCGTCTTCACCCAGTTGATACCGCAGGCAAGAATATGCGCAATTGACGCGGTGTGCTTCGGATCGTTGTCCTGGTAGAAACGGTGACCATCTGGGAATTCACGTGTGATGTATTCCACAATCTCAGGCACTATTTGCTCTTGGAAAAAAGCTTTATTCATGATTCCTGTAACAAGAAAAGAAAAGTGCTCAAAATAATGCACACTTTGTGCATTATTATACTGTACCATCAAAGATGACGATGCATCCTGGTCCACGCCTAGAGATGGCACCCCACACATGCATTTTCACTGGGTGTTTTGGACGCGGCTTCATAGATATGCATCCTTTTTTGTGGAATGCAAAGGTGGCAAATCTCTCCAGAGATACAGTAGACTCGTCAGTAAAGATGCGATCCTGAAAAGTTTCGCCACTGTCGATCCATGCCTGTGCCTGGACCACTCTCTTTATCTTGTTGACGTCCCTTATCATAGGGTACGCTCTGTAATGACAAGGAATAATTTTATAGGTACAGTACAGTTTATTAAACCACACTTTTCACCTCCTGTGCTGTCCAGTACTAACCTCACACATCCATATTTCCATCCAATTCTGCGTCTCATCTTCTTAATGCTGGTCTCTGATACGGTTAGATTGTGATTTTTCTGCAGAGTGTCATTGACCCTTAAGACACTCTTCTCATCATTCTCTTCACTTATTCTGTCAATCAGAACAGTTGTCTCAATACAGTTTAAAGGAAAAACAACAATACGTTACAGTAGGCCACAAGTACAGGTACATTTATGCTCAGGCCTACGGTATGGACAAATATAGATATTACTTTAATAGAATAGTTATACTGTAAAAATATACAGCGATAACAATAAAAATAGATACTGTATAGAATAGAGTTATATAAATATACAGCGATAACAATAAAAATAGAAAGATACTGTATAGAATAGAATTATAAAAATAGATAGATACTGTATAGAATAGAGTTATATAAATATACAGCGATAACAATAAAAATAGAAAGATACTGTATAGCATAGAGTTATATAAATATACAGCGATAACAATAAAAATAGATAGATACTGTATAGAATAGAGTTATATAAATATACAGCGATAACAATAATAATAGATAGATACAGTATAGTACAGTACTTACGCAGTAGTTACCGTTGGTGTCACTTTACTTTTTTGGCCTTACCGTGGGCATGATAGCTCACGGTTGCTGCTGGCACAACGAGGCCAGAAGTACTTAGCCAGCGTTGAATATCCACAATTCGTTGTCCTCTCGTGTACATCTCCTTTATTCTCATGCTGAGATCCTTAGAAATCTTTGTAACAGGCATCGCTGCATGTAGAAAGAAATACAAGCACAAGAATGTATATTCGATGTTTAGTCTATGTGTATTCAATGTGCAGTGAATCCACAAAATGGATGGTGTATTTATACTTTAATGAGTCACATTAGAATACACCCACTTTTAAACACCTGCATCTCGTCGCCATGCATAAAAGGTGACACACATTGCATAGCCTCCCACTCGATGATCTGTATCTGAACTTGCCCTTATCCAGATACTGCATTGTGCCATCTGCTTCCATGATTAACCCCGATTCTACGGACGCAGAAACCCACTCGCCTCTGCCGTGCCTGTCATGCAGAAAAAGCGAAAGGCGGCAGCCGTTTCCAAGCCAAGGCCAAAGCGAAAGGCTAAGGCTAATAAAGAAAACCTTCTGACGACTCCAAAGGCTACAGGTAAGGCTTTAAAGAAGCCTTATTATGTGAAGAAGAAATTCGGTGATGTACACTCAAAGCAAGACAAATGGTCACCTTCTGCATCAACCCTCACCACCGCTGCCGCTTCTCTCCCGGAAACCCAGAGGACACCTTCTCCATCACTCCTCGCCGCCGCTGCCGCTTCTCTCCTGGAAACCCAGAGGATACCTTCTCCATCTCTCCTCGCCGCCGCTGCCGCTTCTCTCCCGGAAACCCAGAGGACACCTTCTCCATCACTCCTCGACGACTCTGTCGCTTCTCTCCCGGAAATCCACAGGGCACCTTCTCCATCACTTTTCGACGACTCTGTCGTTTCTCTCCCGGAAATCCACAGGACACCTTCTCCATCACTCCTCGACGATGCTGCCGCTTATCTCCAGGGAACCCCCATCTCATCCTCTTATGCACCCATCCACCAGATGTCCACAACACCCCATGCACAAGATCCAGCTCGTTAGACCGCATGCTGAATGGGTTAAGTGTCGATATCCCTGGGAACTCTATGCTGATAAAGATAGATCTTCTTTTAGAGACCATGCTAAATATGGATCAACGGATGGAGAAGATGGGTCAACGGATGGAGAAGATGGGTCAACGGATGGAGAAGATGGATCAACAGATGGAGAAGATAGAGACTGACATAGCGGAGATACATAATTTGCTCGGAGTTCATGCCCCTGTATCTCGGACGCCGGAGCAGGAGGGTGGCATGGATGGGATGAATGGGACCTTCAACCTTCCATCGCCAAACGCACCCCCTCCATCAGAAGAATATGTGTTCATGTATGCCGTTGACGAGGATGTCATGACAACCCTGTCAAGACCACGCCAGGAGGCAACACTGACAAGGAGACCAAGACAGGAGGAAAGCATCCTCCCAGACAACCTACCCTCGCCCGCCGCCACAAGCACACCCGCTCCCAGAAGAACACCGGCTCCCAGAATCCAACCCACATACGCTTGCATTGAGACAGTGCCCAACATCATCCTGCGCGAGCTGCCCCAGCCACTCAGGGAGAAGTATAGGTTTGCAAGTGCTCGTATACCCCAGAGACATGCCTTGTTAATTTTCAAGCACCACGTGCCATACTCGTTGTACTTAGGGTGGGCCCACAATGTGAACTATGAAGGGAATCGCGAGAAAAAGGCTCTTCCTGAAAATTTAAGAAAGACTATTGTGGAGGAATTGCGGCGCTATTTTTTAATTACCGATCCTTTAATGAAAATCGTGCGAGACTCCATTAATGGCATTTTGCGGCATACAAGGCATCGGCCCTGGAAGGACAATCTGCTGGGGATCGAATTCGCTTCGTGATTGGTCGTCTGTTAAAATGTTGATTAATTTCTGACTTGTTCATTGTTTAAAATTGTATTCTAATATGTTTTTTTAAATATACCTGTATGTTTTTAATTACAGTACACCATTACAGTACATCAAAACAGTATTAAAACGCATTATCGGTATTTGTATTATTATTACAGTAGAACACACATACTGCACTGTAATACATGTACAGAATAAATGCATACTTTTTATTTTTGGGGTTTATTATACAGTGCAGTACGGTATGTAAAAAAGTATGTGAAAAAGCTCAGTTATTCTATCCTAATCAATAAAAATGGCACTGATTCAGATTCAGCAGTGTGCAAGCATCGTTAAAAAAAGCGATATTATCCATCGAAATCCCTCCATTTGTCGTTCTCAGCCCGATGACAAAGTTTATTTTCTGAGGAAGAAAAATAAAAGTATTACTGTAATGCTTAGTTCAAACTAGTCAGTCCCCTAAAGAAGTTCCCACAGTCAGTTCCCGCAGTCCCCTCGGTCAGTTCCAGCAATTATTTTCTCGGGAGGCGTCTCTTGTTCACATACAGTACACGTATGCGCCTAGATGTGATGAGATGCATACTGTATGCGTTTCAACAAGGTTCCAATGCGCATGCGCCTAATGAGACGCTGCGCAGCCAATGATATTGCTGGACTACATTTTGGCAAATTGTGACTACAAGAACTAAATAACCATAAGCAAAGCGATTGATTACAGGAGAATCGCTTTACTGTGCATTGATATTGATATGGTAAAAAAATAATTACATACGGCAGCTGTACCCACCATAGACTTTGCCATTCGGTTTGGGGCCGAGCCCCTGCCAGTCCCGTAGTCTTGATTATACACGTAGTTGACAGGTGACAGCGGGCCTGTTACACCTGTACTTGACAGCTGATGAAGCTGGAAATCGCTTTGGTACATGCAAGCTTGCTGGTATCTGTACGTGAAATCCTGCTCAGGCTGCAGGTATCCAGACGGTCGGACCGTTATTGGAAGCCGGTGCTGGCGCATTGCTTGCCTGGGACTGACGATTCTTAGTTGGTTTTACCATGATCTTTCGCCTTTTGAACTCTCCATGATCAAAGATACTGGAAAATTCACGGGCAACACACCAATATCCTCCTCCTGTAACTCCGGGTGCAGGAGCAATACGAAAAAAATGTGGATCGATACATAACTTTTTCCTTAACGCACGCTTCCACACCAGAGCATCTGGTGAAAATTTGTGAAAGTCATCATTTTCGATAAAATATTGATAAATTTGACCAACTGTGGCCATCTTATCATCTGCTGAACTAATTGCTGACCATATTAAATAAGTGTACGTTATGTTGGGCTTTAGGAACACGGACTGCATTGGTGTACTCATCTCTGGACCTCTCTGGACAATGGAATAGAACACCAGACACTTTGCATTTAGTTTTTAATATGAAACGCCTAAATAGATACAATGTTGTATAACTTCTTCAGTACCAAGGTCAATTCACAAAGGACCACTGTGGTATTTTTGAAACACCTGCAAGTCGACACATTACTGAAGCGCATACGCATTACAATTCATGAATATCTGCCACCTGGCGGATACGCGAAGAATTGCAACCAATTAAATCCGAAACATTCTCATTAAACAGATCAAGTGCGGGTGACGCCGGCATGATTGTGACATGAATACGGCACGAATGCCACACGAACGCGGCAAAGCGCGTGGCATTCGGAAAAAGTCACCGGACAATATCGGTGAAGTGTTAGAATAAAAGGGGCCGCGGCTGTAAATTCACTGTCCAGTCACGAGTTTCTTCCCACCATGTTTCAGTAATGCCTATGATATCATACTGCTTGTAACAGGGGAGTATCCCTGTTCAGGTAATGTACCCCTAATCCAGCAGTGTGGTGGTTAACTGCTGGTAGTCAATTAACAAACACCACCTGCCTGATTAGATGGCATAGAAAAGCCTGTCTTTTAAGACAGGAAGTGAGACTCCTTAGCTCACACCCGAGCTGAACTTGGAGACAAACAGTCTTGAGCCCTGCCAGAAGAAACAGCAGAGCTGCTTTCAAGACACAGAGGAAACTTCTAAACCTGAATGCTGACACACCCTGAGGAAAAGGGAGCTGAACCAGGGACAGAGAAGATTTTCCCTCCAAACCACAAGGAACAGATAAGACTTTCATTTATGAGACTTCTTATATCTGCTTAATTCATGCTATATGTTTGGGGCTGGGAGACATGCTTATCTAAGGGAGTTGTGAACTGCATAGTATTTCACTAGAAATAATCCCAAGTGAATAGAAGCTTTGTTTACCCCTTGTTTGGATGGTTTCCTGATGTTAAGGAAACAGGCGCAATAAAAGGCTTATTTAATTTCACTGTAATCAGTCTCCCTTGCATACCTCTGTGAGTGTCCGCCTACATATGGTGTCCGAAGTGGGACGAGAGGTGGTCTTTGAAGTTAGAAAGGACCGGAGATTTGTTCTGTGAAATTTTTTTATGCTTTTTGCCTACAAACAGTCTGAGCAACTTTAAAAAAAAAAAAAAAAAAATCTCATGCAGCATAGATCAGAGTTAAAGTGATACACACCACTGCACTGAAACTTACAAAACCACAGATGGACTCTTTTCCCCAATCCCAAGAGGAGAGAGAGAGAGACTGCTGAAGTAGGTAAAACCTTATTTGCCTATCACAATAAAGTGTAATACGGTCATTGAAATAGGGGGTTTGCCTTCCAGTCACAGTCAGGGTTCAAGAAGTGAGTTAGCCCTTGAAAGGGATAGTTGTTTGTTATTTTCAAATGTTTAGCTGAAGCAGTGAATACAGATGGTGACCCATGAGCGGTACTGATTCTGCAAGTAAAGGCTGCCACACCGCATAGGACTACCAGTTGTGACTGGAGTATATGCAGAAAAATGTGAAAATTGATGCAAGACTGTGCTTAAGCAGGGGAATTTTCAGTAAACAAGTGCTGAGGGTAAAATTGGCTACTAGAAAAAAGGAATTGCTGAACTGTGTAAAAGGTATCCCAAAGTGTGAAGAGTGAATGTCATAATACCCAAAGTTGAGACTGAACTCAAACAGAAAATCACATTATTTGGCTGAAGCAGAGAGATTGCACCTAGCAAGTAAATGGTGTAAAGCAAACAGAAGTTTTTACCTAGCAACTACACATTCAGCATACCTAATGAGAGATTATACCTAGCAAGTAAATGGTGTAAAGCAAATAGACGTTTTTACCTAGCAACTGCACATCTTGTATACCTGATAAGAGAAAATGCATGAACAGTACTGCTGATATCGTAAAACTTACCCAAGAAAGAAAAAGTCTACAGAGATGCCTGTGAGAGCTACGACCTCTACAAGCAAAATATGCCCACCTCTAGGACTACCACAATTGGGGGTTCAAGCAAATACAGTGGCAACAGCTGCAATAGCGCTTCCTGAGGTCAGGAAGAAAATTACACCTGATAGCCTAAAAATGGAGGACAAGATGCAGCGTTCCTGTAATGAACCCTACCCCACTGAAGAGTGGCCCTTCCAGTCCAATAAAGAGGAAGACATCTCTTACAGGGAACCCAAACCGAGTCACACCCACAAAACACCCCAAGAATGGTGGGGGTGCCTGAACTCGGCACGAACAGAAAAGACCGCTCCCTTTGATGACGAATATGATCAGCAGGAGACAGAGAGGGAACAGTGGATCACCGAATATTTCTGTCAGCTAAAGCAGCTGCAAGAAAAGCCTGGCGTATATAATGAAGCTGCTAAAACTTCAAATGAAGATGGAGACCCCAGTATCCCTGAAGGGACGGTGTCATCCAAATCAAAAAGGAAGAAAAAGAAAAGCAGTTCTTCACTTACCGTGGAAGGAACAGACACGTCCGCAGATCCTGTGGAGGAAAAGGGGGACCGAGTTGCCCTGCAGCCTAGAGAAAATGGAGAATTCGTCCCACGGTTAACCGAATATCCAGAGGGCCCACGGCAGAAGTCGTGTACCCCAAAGAAGTGTCTGTCCGGTGCCAACAGTGAGGAACCCTCAACTAGTCATCCCAGGGAAGCGGAGCCGGAACCAGTGAGTGACGATCCCTTGACCAGCCCTGAAGACGCCCTGAAAATTGCCAGGCATGACTGTGATCTGCTCTGTGAAGAATTGGGAAGGGAGTGAAAAAATAATGCTGAGCTACAGAAGACTGTGCTCGCAATTTACTCTGCGGCCAAGACCGAATTGGAGGATCTCAAGACTGAGCTAGATACTGCAAAGGCTACTATTTCCGCCATGGATGAAAAGCAGAGCCAATCTGATAAAATGGTGGCTACGCTAAAGCGGAAGTATGAGGAGGCACTGAAGCAGATGACAGTCTTCCAGCAAGAGGTTCTGTCAGGACGTGCTCACCACGAACGAGACGGGACCGCGGTGCTGAGGTGGGATAGGATATAACACCACCCACAGCCACGAGGGCACGTCTTGAGAGTAGAGTGGTCTGGGAGTCCGGGTCGGGGCAGGAGAGGTACGGATGGTAGAAGGTGCTGTTTGCCAAGTCCGGGGTTAGAGAGAAGGATGTAATCGTTTACCGTTTGCCGGGTTCGGGATGCCAGAGGTGCGGAGAGTCGTGTTGCCGTATGCCGAGTTCGGGATGCCAGAAGTGTGGGTAGTCATAGAGGAAGCCGGTTCGGTAAATGAGGAAGACTGCAAAACAAGACAGGACAAGACAGGACTAGGGAGGCAGAGAGTGATGAGAACAACTGGTTCTATGCTCAGCCGATGAGTTAATGAAGCTTAGGGTATATATAGGCACGTGGGTCCAATGGCAGAGTAGCAAGGTGGGGGTGTGTGAATGGGCCAGGCTGAGGCAGGGATAGGTCCAGAGAAACCCCTGGAGGAGGGACTAGACTAGACGAACGAGCACATTTGATTGAGGCATTGTAAAGAGGAGATATGCCTTTAAGAGGCTGGTGCTCCTCCATGTGGACACGCCCCTGTGTGGCCATATTTGCGGGCGCGTGACCGAGTACACGCCCAGGCCTGACACTAGAAGGGGAGCGCTGACGTGCGCGCGCGCTAGGCAATATGGCGATCGGCTTCCTGGAGGGAGGATCGCTACGAGACGCGGGAGAGCCCGGCGTCACCACGGGTAAGTGAGGAGCACGCCGAGGACGGCGTGACTCCCAGGACCTTACAGGTTCACACTCTTTGCATAGAGCTGGATGCCTCACATCATGAGACCAACAGCTGCCCAGATCCAGAAGTGGCCTTTGTTTTCTGTCACGGGAGACTCCTGTGGCGGGTAGGATCTCGGTGGCCGGAACAGCAGGAGCGTAGTATGGGTCATATATATACACCATTAATGTCACCATATACTCAGAGCGTTCACATTTATTCGTTCTGACAATATACATCTACACTTGGATGAGACATTATTTGTATGGTGGTTGTATCACGACCCTACCTCCATATCTGTAGGAGGCTATATTTATAGCACAGGATCCTGAATATCTATCAAGGATCTCCATATGTTTATACTACCTAACTACTTACAGTTATGTTACAAATGATCACAGTCACGTGCTGTTTGATATATTCTTTATTTTAAACCCCATTTTTGTATTCATTGTTTGCCAATAAAGTATTTTAACATTATCACTATTCATTCAGTTGTGATTGAGTGCTTACACACTAGGTTTCCTTTTCTCTTGTGTACATACCTAAAGAGAGAGAATGCATACACAGTACTGCTGATATTGTAAAACTTACCCAAGAAAAAGAAAAGTCTACAGAGGCCTGTGAGAGCTACGACCTCTACAAGAAAAATATGCCCACCTGTAGGACTACCACAATTGGGGTTCTAGCAAATACAGTGGCAACAGCTGCAATAGCGCCTCCTGAGGTCAGGAAGAAAACTACACCTGAGAGCTCCAAAATGGAGGACAAGATGCAGCGTTCCTGTAGTGAACCCTACCCCACGGAAGAGTGGCCCTTCCAGTCCAATAAAGAGGAAGACATCTCTTACGGGGAACCCAAACCGAGTCACACCCACAAAACACCCCAAGAATGGTGGGGGTGCCTGAACTCGGCACAAACCGAAAAGACCGCTCCCTTTGATGACGAATATGACCAGCAGGAGAAAGAGCGGGAGCAGTGGATCACCGAATATTTCCGTCAGCTATTACAGTTGCAAGAAAAGCCGGGTGGATCCAGTAACGCTGCTAAAATTTCAAATCAAGATGGAGACCCCAGTATCCCTGAATCCCTGGATCCCGGTGTCATCCAAATCAAAAAGGCGGAAAAAGAAAAGCGGTTCTTCACTTACCGTGGAAGGGACAGACACGTCCGCAGATCCTATGGAGGAAAAGGGGGGCCGAGTTGCCCTGCAGCCTAGAGAAAATGGAGAATTCGTCCCGCGGTTAACCGAATATCCAGAGGGCCCAAGGCAGAAGTCGTGTACACCAAAGAAGTGTCTGTCCGGTGCCAACAGTGAGGAACCCTCAACCAACCATCCCAGGGAAGCGGAGCCAGAACCAGTGAGTGTCGATCCCTTGACCAGCCCTGAGGATGCCCTGAAAAATGCCAGTGACGTGACTGTGATATACTCCCTGAACAATTGAAACAAAAGAAAGATGGTTACGCAGAGCTACTGAAAAATAACGTGAAGCTACAGGAACATGTGCTCGCAATGTACTCTGCAGCCAGGACAGAATTGGACGATCTCAAGACTGAGCTAGATACTGCAAATGCTACTATTTCTGCCATGGATGAAAAGCAGAGCCAATCTGATAAAATGATGACTCAGCTGAAGCTGAAGTATGAGGAGGCACTAAAGCAGATGATAGTCTATCAGCAAAAGGTTGACACTCTTCGCGTAGAGCTGAATGCCTCACAACAGGAGGTCAACAATGTCCGGACAGAGGTGGACGTATCTCAGAAAGAGTTTCAGACACTCCACAGAGCACTGGATGCCTCACATCATGAGACCAACAGCTGCCGCACAGACCTGGAAGTTTCCAGAAAGGAACTACACAGTCTCACTGAGGAGCTGGACATATCTAAAGAAACTATTGTCAATCTTGATACAGATCTCAAAGTCTCTCAGAAGGAGCTTCAGACCCTCAACCTAGAGAAGGAAGTCTCACGCCAGGAGACTGTCATTCTCAAAGCAGATGTGCGTAAATGGAAGGAGGACTGCAAAGAGGCCCTGAATAGTACAGAGACTGAAAAAGGAGAAAATTCAAGATTAAAAAGAGAAAACTTAAAACTGAAAGAAGAAATTTTTCAGTTGACAGATGAAGTCAAGGAAAAGAATGAAAAGCTGCACGAGCTTAAGGAAATAAATAGACTTTTGGAAGGTGAGAAGTTTGAAGCAGAGCACCGACTGCAGAACCAACTGCAAAGTCTGCGTACGCACCTCGAGGAAAAGCAGCGAACTCTGCAGGAAGAAAATCTGCAGGCTGTTAAAGAAATTCAAGTGCTGCAGGAACGTCTGATGACCCAGTATGTCCCCGCAAAGCAGCATGAGAAACTGAAGGCTACCCTGAGCGTCACCAAAGCATCGTTAGAGGCCAAGCTTAGAACCCAGGTGACCCGGCACAAAAGGGAGCACCAGAAGGTCCACAAACTAAAACAAGTAACTGTGGCCCAAGCAAAGAAATTCATAGTGCTTCACAATGCAATAAAAATGTGGAAGCAAGCTCAGAGAAAGCAAAGCGTGCAGATAAATTCCCTGAGAAGAGACTTGCAAGACACACTCAAAAAACAGGGATCTCTCGCGGATGAGATTACAGTACTTCAAGGACAAGTATTGACCCTGACTAAGCATCAGTATCCCACAGCCTCAAAAACCCATGAAGACAAGGGTACAGTGAGAGCTGGGAATATCGCTCATCTGAAAGACAAGGTTGCAAAATTTGAACCACCTAAACAAGCACTAGCAAAACCTTCAGCCACCCAACAGGCAACAAAAGAAGGTACACGTGCTGAATCAAAACCAGACGAATCCTTAGCTGATGAAGCTGAAAAGATGGGACATTCTCTGGAAGTGGGTGTGGAATTGCAACTTAACCCCAAAGAGGCTGAACTAGCAACCCCATTGAGTGGGAAAAGGGCAGAGAGACAGCTTCAAGAGCGGAAAACTCAAAGGGCTGTTTTTAAACGCTCTGCAACTGCTGCCATACAGTATGCCTACAATAAGACGAGCACTCGACGCGAGGGAAATCTCATGACCGTGCACGTAGCAAAAAGACTATACTTAGAAAAAGTCCTCCTCGAGCGACTGAGGAGTGATGATCTCAAGCACCTTCAGGAGGAGACACGAATAAACTGGAGAAAGGGGCTCCAATCCCAGCAGGACTGAGGGTTCTCTTCCTCCATCCACTCTCATTCAAGTCACAGAGATATCTAGAATGGGAGTGGAAGGATGGGCTTTGGCCGTGGCAAGCCCGAGCTTCCCACAAACAGCGGAGGTATGTAACAGGGGAGTTATCCCTGTTCAGGTAATGTACCTCTAATCCAGCAGTATGGTGGTTAACTGCTGGTAGTCAATTAACAAACACCACCTGCCTGATTAGATGGCTTAGAAAAGCCTGTCTTTTGAGACAGGAAGTGAGACTCCTTAGCTCACACCCGAGCTGAACTTGGAGACAAACAGTCTTGAGCCCTGCCAGAAGAAACAGCAGAGCTGCTTTCAAGACACAGGGGAAACTTCTAAACCTGAATGCTGACACACCCTGAGGAAAAGGGAGCTGAACCAGGGACAGAGAAGATTTTCCCTCCAAACCACAAGGAACAGATAAGACTTTCATTTATGAGACTTCTTATATCTGCTTAATTCATGCTATACACTGGCGACACACTTTATTCGAGCTTGGCTAGTCCCACGAATTCGGGTATACCCGGGTGTATTGAGGTTTGTGACTGTTTTCTGCCCGAGTGCATTGAGTTATTTTCCAAGCAGGGATTGAAGCATTTTATTCCCTCTGGCTGCAATACTGCACAGTATATATATATAAACTGCATTACAATTCATGAATTTATGCCATCTGGTAGACACGCGAAGCATTGCAGCCTATTAAATCCTAATCATTATCATTTAACAGATCAGCCGCCCATCAGCCAGGCATGAACCCAGGCTGGGAAGGCAAATGCAACGGGGCTTGTCAGAGGTCAGGAGTGGCGCATTCCAGGTATCTGCCAGGTACATACCGGGTATTTGCTCGAATAAAGTGTGTCGGTGCAGTATGTTTGGGGCTGGGAGACATGCTTATCTAAGGGAGTTGTGAACTGCATAGTATTTCACTAGAAATACTCCCAAGTGAATAGAAGCTTTGTTTACCCCTTGTTTGGATGGTTTCCTGATGTTAAGGAAACAGGCGCAATAAAAGGCTTATTTAATTTCACTATAATCAGTCTCCCTTGCATACCTCTGTGAGCGTCCGCCTACACTCCACACTTGCAATTTTGAGGGTAAACCAAACGTTGGGTGATTTTATTCTCTACAAAAATAACTAAAACATTGGGGCTATTCCCCTTTTAAGGCAAATCACTCTACTCTTTCCGAGATCTGTCTCAGCATCCCACCTGCTGAAATCCCTCTCCTGGCTTCCGATCAAATCCCGCATCTCACACTCCATTCTTCTCCTCACTTTTAAAGCTTGACACTCTTCTGCCCCTCTTTACATCTCAGCCCTAATTTCTCGTTATGCACCATCCAGACTCTTGCGTTCTACTCAAGGATGTCTTCTTTCTACCCCCTTTGTATCTAAAGCCCTCTCCCGCCTTAAACCTTTTTCACTGACTGCCCCTCACCTCTGGAATGCCCTTCCCCTCAGTACCCGACTAGCACCATCTCTATCCACCTTTAAGACCCACCTTAAGACACACTTGCTTAAAGAAGCATATGAATAGCACTGTTGATATTCTGAACACATGATACATAAAGCTTGGCCCCCTGCAGACGCACTTACGAGAACTCCCTCCTACTGTCTCTGTACATTCTCCCTACCTACCAATTAGACTGTAAGCTCACCTCTGTGAGCGTCCGCCTACACTGCTCCCTTGCAACTATTAATTCAAGCTCCCCCATTTTATCTGGCAGGCTTCTTGCATTAGCAAGCATGCATTTAAGTTTTTTTTTCAGCCTGTACTATTATCTTATCTGTTCCTTCCAATCTGCGCCAAGTTGGTTTAGTCTTTAGAAATTTCCTAGTATTATCTGTATTTACTATGGGTTTCTATTTAGTTAGTTATCTGTTTAATTCCCCTTCTCCCTCCATCATAGTTTATAATCTCCTCCAACCTTTTTAGCATTATCCCCCCTAGCACAGAAGATGCCTCTTCATTGAGGTGCAATCCGTCCATAGGATAAAGATGGCACATCTCAGAAAAGGAGTCCCAGTGCTCTAAAAACCCAAAACCCTCCTTCCTACACCACTTTCTTAGCCATGCATCAACCTCCCTAATCTCTGACTGTCTCCCTGCGGTAGCGAATGGCTCTGGTAGTATTTCAGAAAATACTACCTTGGAGGTCCTTGCCTTAAGCTTTTGGCCTAGATCCCTGAAACCCTCCATCTTTCTCTAACTTTGTCATTGGTGCCAACATGTACCAAGACCGCCGGGTCAATCCCAGCCCCTCCCAACAATCTGTCTACCCCATCCACAATGTGCTGAAGCCGAGCACCCGGGAGACAACAAACTGTTCGGTACATGCGGTCATGGCAAACGATTGCCCTATCTACCTTCCTTATAATGGAGTCCCTTACCACCACAATCTTTCTTTGTATCTGAGCATCCTGAGTCCCCCCTGTGCTGGAGGAACGATTCCCCTGGCTGCTAGAGGAATCAGTCGCCCTCAGCCTTGCCATTTCTGCCCTGACACTCCCAATATCTTGACTCAATATGGCAAATCTATTGTAATGGGTCAGCTCAGAACTAGCCTGCCTCTTCCTATTGTTTCCCCTTCTAACTGTTACCCAGCTATCTACCTGCTCCTCACTAACAGCACCACCATCTGCACCACTAGTTGAAGCAAGGGCCTGCTCAGTGAGCACTAAACCCCTTTCAAGATTGTCAATGTCCCTCAATATTGTAAGCTTCCTCTTCAGATCAGCAATCTCTGACTCTAAAGAGACCACCCGCTCACACTCACAGACGTATGCTCCTTGGAACAGCTGCTCCAAGTGCACATACATGTGGCAAGATGTGCATTGAGTGGAATTCTCAATCCTGCTCATTATTGCAACTATGAAGTTATAAGTACCAACAATAAACTGTACTTCAATATACTAGAAACACTCATGAAAGGGTAGAGCCCCTTCAAATTTCCTTGTGCTGCAGAGATTCACTCCAGGTATATGAAATCCATTTAAATCAGCAACATGATAACAGACCATAAGGGGTGAACAGCAAATGAGTATATGAAATCCATTTAAATCAGCAACATGATAACAGACCATAAGGGGTGAACAGCAAATGAGTCTGCTGACTCTCCCCTAATATGGGAGCAGCCTGGCAACATACAGAGGGTTGACCCAGTAAGTTAAGTAACCTGCTAGGGACCCCTCAAATGTATAAATAGTGCACTAAAAATGGCTGTTCCCCTGGGATGCTTAAAAATAAGAAATAAACAAACTCAGTTCTTTCATTGGTCTGTTCCAGTTGGCGTGCTCCAGGCTTGTGAGCAATAAAGTAGCAGGATATCCTCTCCATAGGAAAGTAATCAGCGGGCACTGCTTGGACAAAAAATGGCAAGAAGGCTGGACTGTGCAAAAAAATGTAAAAGCCTTTATTGGTTCCCGGCAAACATGGATAAAAAAGGGGAGGAGTCCCCCCTCAGCGCTTTGACGCGTTTCGTCCGCACAGGGACTTTGTCTCACAGACTACGGAGGAGTTAGAGGACAGGAAGCCTGGTTTTACATCAGGAGTTAAAGTATTGGCAGAGGTTAACACAGGAAGTGCTGGAGAATCTTTAGAAGTAGTAAGGGGGGACTAAGAGCATACTAAAGGATCAGAGGCAGATAAACTGATCTCTGAAGTGATATCCTGAGGGGCAGTAAAAAAGGAACTAATCACTGTAAAAGGTTCCAAGGAGACAGGCTTAGAGTCAAGGACAGGAATTGCAAAAGTCTGAGGCACAGGAGGAAAATCATTGGTGATAGGCGTATCACATACTACTGAAGGGGCAGGGACAGGGTGACCTGCTTTTACATCAGGAGTCTTAGCAATGGCACAAGTTAAAACCGGGTGTGCTGGATAATTCTTAAATTTAGTGAGAGAGAATTGGGGGTTTACAGGAGAAGGAGTGAAAGGGAACTCTGACTTGGAAACCTGATCTTCCACTGCAGGAAAGGAAGGCTCAGACTTCACTAAGGGAACAGAGGCGGGAACGCTGACCGTTGAAGTGGTAGCTAGAGAAGCAGAAAAAGGAAGGCCAACCGCCGTGGATGGCTCCAAGGAAGGGGATTTAGAGTCTAAGGCAGGAATTTGAACTCTTTGGAAAACTGAAGGGGTATTACCAGATACCGTAAAAGTTTTAGAGAGGGAGGAATTTGCGTGCTGGTTCAGGGCTAAGGCGGATTCATGGGTATTCCTTTTAGATTGGGCTAAAATTTCAGAAGAAATCTCAGGGTAGTCAGTAGCAGGCACTTTAGCTGGGACAGGGGAATGAAAACAATGAACTTCAGGTCTGCATAATGTGCAAGGTCTGCCTTTAAATCCAGGGGTTGAGAGCTATCAAGGGTTAAAGCACGCAGTGCATGAGAATCAGAGGGAAGGGGATTAGACTTGGAAACTGGGGCTATAGAGGGTTCATCTTCAGGCTCTAGGATGGTGACATTGGCTTTGGGATTACAGGATTGCACAAAGTGTGTCTCAAAGGGTTTACAAGCAGGGGTTAAAGCATCTGAGTCAGAGAAATGAGAGGTAGAATCAAAACCAGGGATCGTGGCAAACTCTTCTTTTGGCTTAAGAAGAACAAAATCAGTTTGGTAATTTTCAGGAGAAGGGGGTACCTCCAAAGGTTTAGTAACAGGACTAGCAGCACAGGGGAACCGTCCAGTAACAGCGTAACTGGCGAGGAGAGGGTCATGCTGTTTTATGCACCGATCCAACGCTAGGGACAGTTCATGGAGCGTACTTTGAGCCTGCGCCAGTTGCACTGGATTCACATTCTCCCAGGTAACAGGGGAACCAGGAGAAGGGACACAGGAGAACAGGGTCTGTTTTGTCTACCTGAGGTGCTGGGCCCTAATAAGGAGCTCCTTACGGAGCAGTCTTTCATACGGAGTTAGACCTTCATACAGGGACGGAATTTCAGGCGGGGGCATAATTTCAAACAGGAACCGGTCTGCAGATAGTATTTCAGACAGAAACATTCCCACCCTCACCACCGGGCGGTCCGAGTTTGTGGGGCTGAGCATACTGTAACGGGCGTGCTCGCCACAAACCGGGACCGGACCGCGGGGCTGAGGTGGGGGTGTGAATACACCGACCTTAGGCCGCGCAGCCGGTTCTGGATTGCGCAGTTCGTAGTCGTTCATAGCAGGGTCAGGGTTGGAGACAGTAGCAACATCGATATCTAAGCAGCGGTTCAGCAACAGGAAGTCAGATGCGCTCCGCTTCAGCGTAGGAGCAGCAGCAGCACGGAGTGGCCCCTGCATGAGGAGTGGGAACAGCACATGGTACCGGTCACCGCAAAGGGAGAAGGCATTATTAACTCTATAACACACCAAAGAACTGTTATCTATTAGAGATAACTGACAATGAGAAGTTGTTGGGACAAAGCCGTTACATTTTATTTTCTGATATATATTCCATACTATATTATTTGTATTAACACTGTATTAACACTGTATTGATATATATTCCATACTATATTATTTGTATTAACACTGTATTAACACTGTATTGATATATATTCCATACTATATTATTTGTATTAACACTGTATAGGTTTAGTATTTCAATCATTTATATGCCTAACGTCCTCATTACTAAAATTAGAATTGCAGACACAAGGATGTTGTGGGATTGTGGGAGTCACTGATAAGGGAGCGAGTCTTCACAAAATAATGAAAGTAGGTGGGATGCTCCCGGACAAAAATCTCCATTCAAGTTTCTGAACAGCGGTAAGAACAATCGCTTCAGAATATATCGAATTTACATCTAATCTGTAGCTGGTTCTATATACCTCGCAATCCCCTCTTGCAGCATAAGAAATGTTATACCTATCTTCTCAGTTATGGTGGGACCTTCAATAAATTGATCTTCGTTCTTCGGCTTCCCTCAAATAAAGGAAGGTTTTTTTATGAACATCCGCTTTTTAAAGCGATATTACTAAAATATAGGGTTAGTTTTGTGTTCATATGTAGAAAGAGAGGGTAATGGGAAGAAAATGTCATTCATAGTTTTCATATCTTATAAGCAAGTGTCACTATTAACAATAATAGCTTCTTGTAAATGTCTCGGTTATAATGAAAGTCAACTTTTATGATCTTGCAATCACATGAGTTATAAATTAATACAATGTTCTAAAATGGTGTTTAGAATAGATCCTGTAGTGAGGAGGTGATATATCCGCTGTATCCATGACAACTCCCTGAACCAATCAGACTGCCCCATGTCTGCAAGTTGGGCACGTTGCACCTGTTGCAGTAAGAATAGATGGTGTTTGATCAACTAGAATTCTTACTGCCTAATGTTACAATCTTTATTTATCAGTAATTATATATATATTTTTTAAATATCTATGTGCTTATCAATGTAACCCTCCTTACCCAGCTCGAAAAGAGGTCACATCAGATTGACTATATACATTGGCTGTGCTCAGTCCCTCAGGCCTTTGCAGGGTGCTAGGTAAGTGCAGACCATGTGTGGATGCTTGAATATAACAAGGATGGGCACCAACAACATTTATTTTACAGCTATCAATAATGCTTCACAGACATTGACATACTGGTTACCTAACCGAAACCTGTGGAAAACAATATTATTCTGGACTTCATCCCTGGGTAGCTCTGATTTCTACGCTAGGATGTACTTAAACTTGTTGCCCATAGTAAAGGATACATTGGCACTCTCTTGCATGGGATTAGTAATGCTCCACCACTTGTCAGGTGGGTCCTTACGGGAAATATTTAACACTCCTGAATTAGTAACCCACTACTGTGTACTGCATACTTCTTCCATACCTATTTGATCAGGAATGCACAAGCAACCTTCCGGTTGGGCCGGTCCAAACATACTCCGGAGTTATAGGCTGAGAACTACTTACAAAAAGCATGCTTCCTCCTTTTCAATAGTAATAACAATTAAGGGCCTTTACTACTGGCGCTTACTTAATGGACACGTTCCTAACTGAAAACAACAAACGGTGAAAGGACACATAATACACTTGGCCATACACATAAACTTATTTACAGAACTCACAGTGAGGACCACAGTCACACCTCTGAAGAACCTACTTCTAGAACATAGGGTGTGTGTGTGTGTGTGTGTGTGTGTGTGTGTGTGTGTGTGTGTGTGTGTGTGTGTGTGTGTGTGTGTGTGTGTATATATCACAAAGAACAAAGAGTAGCACTATCAGTGTGATATGTAAGTTCAATATAATAGAGAATAAAGTGAATTGTGAATAAACAATTAAAGCTTATATAGCAATACCAAATTATTAATATACAGTAGTAAATAAATAAACAATTAATATTTAAACCATTAACGTGAAATAAAGAACAAACCAGTCCAATTGATTGAAACAATAATGAAAGATAAGAGTCCAGATGCAGGAATAATTGTCAGTCACAGTATGGAGTAGGCAGCTCCTTGATTGATCTAGCCAGATCAAGGGAATCTATGGGAAAAAAAACAAAGAGAAGTGCCAGCTCCATGGCATAATATTGTATGTAAAATTGACAATTTATTAAAATTGAGAGTGGCCGCCAGGACATGCACTCACTTCAATGGTTAAAAAAACATTCATTGGAGACAATCTGCATGCCATGGGAGACTGCAGGAGGTGGAAGCCAGATAGTAAGGTAAGTGTACACAGCAGATAGTATGCAACAGATACTTATCCGTGGCTGAATGGAGAGTAATCAGAGCGCCCACAGGGAAATAGAAGGTATTCACAGATGGCAGGCGACTGGTACACCATCCGGTGCTTGCTCTGCTTGGAGCACTCTGTTATGCCCGGAAATCTTCTCTGCACACTGTGTGCAGTGTGAACTGGCAGACCTCGATGTAGCTCCCAACTAAGCGTGATGACGTCAGTGCGTCACTACGTCACGATGTCCGACGCGTTTCGTCAAGTGAGTGACTTTTTCAAGGAATGGAAGGCTGCCATCTGCTGTAGCAATATATACCATTAGAGGCAATCAAGTTGAATTGGTTAAAGCTGAGAAACCAGCAGTAGCAGCCTATCATGTCGTGAGAGAGTTCATCTGCATGGAACAGATACAATAGCACATAATATAACAATAATACAATTAATGGATCTGTTCCATATAGCCATGAACTAAATATACAGATCAAAAATGACAATGTAATATGCTCTAAGTGTAATATTGATAATGAATATAAAAATAAAATATAAAAAAGCCTTTGCTATATTCATAGACAAAAGTATGCTATTTGAATATTCCTATAGTTATACGCTACATCAAAAACAAAATTATTAGTAATAGTCAGCATGGATTTATGAAGGATAGATCTTGCCAAACTAACCTTATTTGTTTCTTTGAGGAGGTAAGTAGGAATTTAGACCAGGGTAATGCAGTTGATGTGGTCTACTTAGATTTTGCAAAGGCTTTTGATACGGTTTCACACAAGAGGTTGGTGTACAAAATAAAGAAAGTTGGACTCAGTAATAATATATGCACCTGGATGGAAAACTAGTTAAAGGACAGACAACAGAGGGTTGTCATAAATGGAACTTTTTCAGGTTGGGCTAAAGTCGTGAGTGGAGTACCTCAAGGATCGGTACTGGGACTCCTGCTTTTTAACTTGTTTATTAATGACCTTGAGGTTGGGATCGAGAGCAAAGTCTCCATCTTTGCTGATGATACTAAATTGTGTAAGGTAATAGAATCAGAGCAGGATGTCATTTCTCTTCAGAAGGACTTGGAGAGACTGGAAACGTGGGCAGGTAAATGGCAAATGAGGTTTAATACAGATAAATGTAAGGTTATGCATTTGGGATGCAAGAATAAAAAGGCGACTTACAAATTAAATGGAGATATATTGGGGGAATCCTTGATGGAGAAGGATTTAGGAGTGCTTGTAGACAGCAGGCTTAGCAATAGTGCCCAATGTCATGCAGTAGTTGCAAAGGCAAACAAGATCTTATCTTGCATCAAACGGGCAATGGATGGAAGGAAAGTAAACATAATTATGCCCCTTTACAAAGCATTAGTAAGACCACACCTTGAATATGGAGTACAATTTTGGGCACCAATCCTAAGAAAAGACAATATGGAACTAGAGAGAGAGTACAGAGAAGAGCCACCAAATTAATAAAGGGGATGGACATTCTAACTTATGAGGAGAGGCTAGCTAAATTAGATTTATTTACATTAGAAAAGAGGCGTCTAAGAGGGGATATGATAACTATATACAAATATATTCAGGGACAATATAAGGAGCTTTCAAAAGAACTATTCATCCCACGGGCAGTACAAAGGACTCGGGGCCATCCCTTAAGGTTGGAGGAAAGGAAATGTCACCAGCAACAAAGGAAAGGGTTCTTTACAGTAAGGGCAGTTAAAATGTGGAATTCATTACCCATGGAGACTGTGATGGCAGATACAATAGATTTGTTCAAAAAAAGGTTGGACATCTTTCTAGATGGGAAAGGTATACAGGGATATACCAAATAAGTATACATGGGAAGGATGTTGATCGAGGGATTAATCCGACTGCCAATTCTTGGAGTCAGGAAGGAATTAATTTTTCCCCTTAATGGGTTTTTTTGTTTCCCTTCCTCTGGATCAATAAGTAAGTATAGATATAGAATAAAGTATCTGTTGTCTAAATTTAGCATAGGTTGAACTTGATGGACGTACGTCTTTTTTCAACCTCATCTACTATGTAACTATGTAACTATGTAACATATTAAATAAATCATATTTATAATAAATTGATATGAGCTGCATTTACATACTGGAATATTCAAAGCAATAATACAATATAAAATAGACTAATTACCATTGAAAACACAGAGCAAACTGATATTAGAATGTACATGAGACTAAATATGTACTGATTATATATATATCTTAGAGAGATTGGATGCATTCGCATAAACACTGGGATGAAAGTGTATGAGTTACTAGTATTTACATAGCCACATTTAAGTGGCCGATAGGTTAATCTTGGGCTGACAGGAAGAACTTTCTAAGGCTGAAATAATGATTGCCCTGATTGACAGAGTACATAGAAGGTGCACTAGACTAAGATACTAGTGTCTATGCATTCATTTAACCCTTGTGGTGCCAGTGTACCTAACCGGTAAATCCAGTAGGATTCACGTATACAAAGGGTTTTGAATCTGTCTACTCCTAATTTGGAGCTGAGGATCGTTTCTATTCCAATTATTTTCAGACTCGCAGGGTCCTTGGAATGAACATTGTAGAAATGGCGGGGCACACTATGAGTAAGGGTGCCCTTAATAATTGCACACCTATGTTCGAGGAATCTGAGGCAGAGGGAACATTTAGTCCGTCCAACATATTGAATGCTACAAGCACAAGACAAGACATAGACCACAAAGGTGGTCAGACATTGGATGGGGCTTTGAATGGGATAGTTGTCCCCATGAAAAGAGGATGAGAAGGACTGGGACACCGTCATGTGTTTACACATAATACATCTAGACCTGTCACATCTGTAGCTACCCAAGTGACCATTTTAACGGCCCATAGTAGGGACTAAATCTCTTCGCCTACTAGGGGCCAATTGGTTTTTAATATTCGTAGCTTTACGGAAGATGACAGGTACCCTAAGGGTAAATAGTTTGTTCAAATGTGGATCACACATGACAATGTTCCAGTGCCGATTGAGTACTTCGGTAATTTGTCTGGAATACCCGCTAAATTTAGTGATGAATTTAACACCATCAGATGCAGGTATATTGTTACCACGATCCTTACCAGCTGTTTTAGATTTAGTTTTTTGAAGGAGATCTGCTCTGTTGATAGCTCTCACCTTATGATAGGACTCTAGGACTATGTCAGAGTCATACCCTTTGGAAATAAACTGAGAAATCAGTCGACAGGATTGACTTTCAAAATCAGATAAAGTTGAACAGTTTTGTCTGAGTCTATTAAATTGACTCAGAGGGATGTTTTGGATCCATTTTGGATGATGGTTGCTCTTTGCTTGGAGATAACCATTCACTGCTACATCTTTAAAGTGAACCTTAGTCTGAATGATATTATCCGACTGATAAAGCCAAATCAAGAAACACAATTTCTTGGGGGTGACTGTAATAAGTAAACCCGAGTCCTAGATCATTGTAATTAAAATCATCCATTGCCTGTTTGAGACAGTCTCCATCTCCATCCACATACACATAAACTTATTTACAGAACTCACAGTGAGGACCCCAGTCAGACCTCTGAAGAACTTACTTCTAGAACATAGGGTGTGTGTGTGTGTGTGTGTGTGTGTATGTATGTATATATACCGCAAACCTACAGACAGAGCCAGCTATTTGAGGGACAACAGCTTCCACCCGACACACACCAAACATGCAACCATCTACAGTCAAGCCATACGATACAACCGGATATGCTCCGACACAACAGACAGAGACCAGCGGATTAAAGCCTTGATATCAGATTTCATAAACTGTGGATATAACCACAGAATTGTAGACCAGCAAATTCACAAAGTCACCAGAATACCAAGAAGTGATCTCCTTTAATACAAACAGAAAGAGACAAGCGACAGGGTACCTTTGGTGGTCACATATAACCAACACCTAGGAGCCCTATGCAAGATCACCAGGGAACTACAACCCATCCTCCAGGAAGATACAAGACTGCAACAGGTCTTCCCTGAAACACCCTTTTTATCATACAGACAGCCTCATAATCTCAAGAAAATTATGGTGAGGAGTAAAGTATTCAGCAGTACAACTGAATGCGGGACGAGACCATGCCAGGACGCAAGATGCAAAACCTGCGCAATGCTCCACACAGCGGACACAATACAAATACCACACAGGAATCGGGAATGCAAAATCAGAGGAAGGTTCATCTGTTCCTCCAGCAATGCCGTGTACCTCAACATGTGCATGAAATGCCCAGGGGGCTGCTACTACATAGGTGAGACGGGACAGGGGCTAAACAATAGAATGAACCTGCATTGCCACAGCATCACACGCGGAACAAGAGACAGTCCTGTCGGCGAACATTTCTCTGACTCTGGCCATAAGATGAATGATCTGAGGGTTGCAAAACTCAAAGTTAATCTTAAAACACCGAAAGAGAGACGGTTGCATGAATACAAATGTATGCAACTGTTCGGGACACTTAGCGGTGGCCTAAACAGAGACAAAAAAATTATGAGTCATTACTGACACAAGTGAACTCTCTTCCCATGAGTGCTAAAGACCATGTCTGTACATAATGTGCTATATGTATGCACACACAGCTGTCTCTTACACATACTAATACTCCTTGTTTTTCCATCCCTATACACCAATAGGGACCACATAGTATCTACACACACTTTTAGTTATGCTACAATCTCTCACATTTCCACACCTACCCACACCATTAATATACCCTTCCACTCCACACACACCTTTTGTAAAGCACTGTGGGCTCTTCATTCATTTATATTCACATAGATACACACACACACTCTTACATCACTAACATTCAGGGACCATTTAACACCTCTGGCCATAAATCACATCTACACACGGGGGAGGGACGATCACAGATAACATTCCAAGAGACACTTTTTTTAAGTATACCCTGTGCTTGCTTTATTCATTGTAACATCGCCAGAAGAAGAGATCAGTGTATCTCGAAAGCTCGCACAAATAAAAGCAAATACAGAGCGGTATCGTCTATTTATTTTTGATTTTATATATATATATATATATATATATATATATATATACCCTCTATAATCCTTATGGTGACATCACAGGTCAGAAGACATATAAGGGAGTGACAATTCCATCTGCATAGTTATTCTGAGTGAGCCCACACTGTTAATCCCTTTACTGAAATAGTCTTTCCGAAAGAGGGGGCTACACCAATATTATGTCTAGTCAGGGGGGGGCGAGAGTCGGGACAATTCTCCAGACCCTGCTGCTCCAGGGGGCCCAGCTGACTAATGCTGCAAATTCGGGCCCAACATCCATGTAGGGCCACTGGAGCTGCATCGTCCCAGCGCTCCTTAGCTGCAGGGCTCTGTGTCACCAAAGACCTCTGCAGTGCACCCCGGTGGAACTGGAAGTCAGGCCCAACTTCCTTATCCGGCTGCAGGGTCCCAGCTCCCTCTCTGTTGCGTAGGACTTCAGAGGGGAGGTAATGGTGAGAGAGGGGAGGTAAGTGTAAGGAATCTGCTCCTGGCTTTGATTCTAGCCTTGCAGATCTCTGCAGTTTACAAAGTCTCCCTCTGGCAATCAATGGCACATGTGCTGCCTCTCATTGCAGCTTCAGCCCTGTGCTCCGTCATTTGAGGAATGCTCACACACCTCCCTGCTGTGATTGCCTCGCCGCCCTTGATATGCTGGGATTGATTCAGTGCCGAGCATAATCCTTCTCTGGACGTTACTGTGTTCTGCCACAAGCCTCGTGGTTTGCTTCGTTTGTTTACTATCTTCTCTAGTTCTCATTATTAGTTCCTGAGACCTGCTGCTACTCTCCATGCAGAGGCCTGTTTCGGACTCCTGTGCTGAAGCGCTGGTTTGCCAGCACTGGTTCCTGTTACCTGCTGCATTCTCCCCTAGCAGAGGTTACCTTCTGTTTCCTGAGGCCTGCTGCTACTCTCCATGCAGAGGCCTGTTTTGGACTCCTGTGCTGAAGCACTGGTTTTCCCCCGGCGCTGCCCTGCGGTGTTCTTCGGCCAGCCTGCTGTCTCCTCCTACAGACACCGGAGTCATGGGCCGGGGCTGCTCCTCACACAGAGGTCACTCCCGCACTCATGCTCCTACGCTGAAGCGAAGAGCTCCTGTTTACCCATTGCCGAACTCCTGCCCGAATAACGACGATGCTGTCTTCTCCGATCCTGACCCTGGCTTCTCCTCAGACTACACTGCCTTCTCCAGTCCGGACCCCAGCTTGTTTGACAATGAACTTCGCACTCCGGATCTGGCTCCAAGGCCTAAGGTCGGTGATTATGCAACCCCACCTCAGCCTTGCGGTCCGGGCCTGGTTTGTGGCGAGCACAACCGTCACACAGAGAGAGAGGGGAAGCAGAGTGATAGAGAGGAGGGCGAGTAGGGGGGCAAGGACAAGTGAGGGGGATGGGAAAGACAGGGAGGAGTATAAGAGAAAGAGGTGAGTACTTGCAGGGTCACAAGGGGAGTACTTAAGTCCTGGGCCCCAGGAAAGCTGTTGGCAGCCCTGTGCCTAATGAAAGGGTTAAGTATTTAATTTCCATTGTGAAACATATTACACGTTTGGGGGTAAGGGTTAACCCAATCTTCACAACATGTTATTTATGCTTATATACTATTAACTATAATGAAATAGGAAGTATATCAGTTAACACTGTCAGCTGTCCGAAGAGCGAAAGTGTAAACTATACACCGGCCTCCCAAGGAAGCAGATCTCTCAAGACTTGCTCAATGTCATTCATTCTTAGGATCACTCAGTCTTATAGATCGGTATATGGAGTCTCACTCCTTTAAGTCACATTGGTTTGTTCATTTTAAATGTGATTTTCTGTCATGAATTACCAGATATCTCATCTGGACACTTGGATTTAGTTTGATAGCTATGCAGCACTGAGTCAGACTGAGAGAATAATAGCCCTACCTGACAGAGAAGGGCAGGGGTATAGCTGTAGCCCGGGCAAAGGCCGGAGGCCCGAGCTTTTGGGGGGGCCCACTCTTCCCCCCACCCCTGTCAGCGACCCATTTGACTCTCCTAGAGACAGGCGTGGGGGGATGGTATGTGGCGGCGGGCCCCCTGCGTTAAACAGAAGATAATCCAGCAGATGAATTAACAGTTGTTACACAGGCCGGGGAGGAGGGCGCTCTAGCGGTCTGACCCGGAAGTCTTTCTTACTTCCGGTGTCTGCTTCTAGAGTGCGCTCCTCCCCAGCCACACTGCTCTGCCTGTGTAACAACCGCTGACTCTTCTGCCGGCTTATCTTCTGTTTAACGCCGGGGCCTGCCACCGCATACTGTACCATCTCCCCACGCCAGTCTCTATTACAGGTAAGCATGGAGGGGAAGATCTGGTGATGATGATGATGGGGAGGAGGGGGGGAGAGAGGAGGAGAGGGAGAGATGATGGGAGGGGGAGAGATGATGAGGAGGGATGGTGAGAGAGGATGGGGGGTGAGAGAGGATGGGGGGGGGGGGAGGGGAGAAAAATTGCAGTCAGTATTAATATTAATGGGGCCCTGAAAAAAATTTTGCCCGGGGGCTCGCGCATGTCTAGCTATGCCACTAGTGAAGGGTTAACCGTACACCAGACCTCTCTGACAGTGAAAGGGTTACATTGCTGCAAAGTACAATTATGTTACTTTTTCAGTGTTTTTCTTCACCGCAAAAAATCAAATTGTTCTCAATGTATAGATTAGTAACTTATGCTTGTTTTTCATTTTCAGGCCATTAAAGAGGCAGTCCCAGAGGCACTTTAATATGCAGCCTTTGATTACCATTATTGAAATCTAATTCCCTAAGCTGCCGGTCGATTTGTTCTCCCGTGATCGATCAACAAAGATTCTGCTTCCCAGGGTTCATTAAATGGCTGCCTTTCAGTCTCAATCAATCCTTCAGTCAATGTAACTCAGCCCCTACAATGTATCCTTATATTACTATGGTAGCATTATCTATTTTCACAGTTTGCAGCTCAAACTACTGGGAGCATTGGCAACAAATAATCACAAACAGGAAAGTGTTGCAAAGATATTGCACTGCTGGGGAAGTGTGTTAAAACCTGATAAAGAAATCAGAGGCTGCTCGTTATATTAAAACTCATTAAAAAATGGCATTAAGAGTTGAATAAAAAAACAAAAAATGTACTATGTACCACAGAATGGATTTATTGAAAAAAAAAAACACATAGGATATTCTACTGATTGCTCCTTTAAGGTCTCAGGTCGTATCGTTCAGAAACCTATGTTTAGCATTGACTTCTCTATGATAGTGAGAGGGTTGGAAAGCTGGCTCCTTCGCCTCCCATCCTCTCTCCCCCCCTTACACTGGCTCAGAATAGAACTGAATCTATAGGGCTTCAAGTATCCACTCAATAGGCTCAGACTGCTTTAATCAGCCTATAATGGAGCTAATGGCTGTTTTGTCATCCTGGGAGATCTACATTTCCTGGTGTTGTGTCTGCTGCTGTAAAGGCAAAGAGTGTGTGCACTGCAAAGGTTGCTAGTCACAGAGGAAGGGCACTCATTAGGGAAACACAGGCAATCAGAGGCAGCTCCGCCACCGCCGCACAGCTAGGATTCTTGCAGATACACAAATGGATAACACTGGTAAGCAAAACTCAGCAGCTCAATGTGTTGGTAGCATCTTGTATTGGGAGCTTTGTTTTATTTATTTTTTATTCTCCCTCCATCTTTTAGCCCTTCAACATGCCAGGTCTATATTTCCCATTGCACCTTTTAAACACTGTATGTAAGTGTTACTGTGGGCTGCCCTGAAAACTACCTTTTTTATTTATATATATTTTTTTTATATTTTAAGTCATTCCTTTTTTAACCCCTTAATAAGTGCCTGACTCAATGCATTGTTTACTGCTGCTGAAGAAAATGGGTTAATTGAATCAGAGTTATTTTCTGAACCTAGGAGTTGGGAAAGCCATGTGTATGCAATTGACAGCTTTCTCAGCTACCCTAAAAATGTGGTATGGTGTCTCAAGGACGGACTAGAAATCATTTGGATGAAATGACGTCTTGTTGTTTCATGTTTTTCTGTCCCATTGTTTTCCTGGAAGGAGCTTGGAGTTCAATCTGTCATGCTAACTTAGACAAAAGGTTTAAATGGGTGGGAATAGGTGCGTGTGTTAAGGGCAAAGCTTTGATTTCCATTGTGTGTGGCATTTTCATAGCCTTGCAGTATGTCATTCAGTATGTAAGTGAGCTAAAACATTTGCTGTTTCATCGCCACAGGGTTTTATAGCTTTGATTGTGTTCTTGTACAACACCATGCCGTTCCTTTGGTATTTTTTTTATGGATGATTTATATTGTAAAATTCAATGCATCTGGTTGTACGTCTCTAAATACTCAGGCACCGTGCATTCACTCCGTGCTATGTATTAAATGTATCGTAATTATGCGGTCAAGGCTGCTTATCACTGTCTCGTACAGTATTGACGTTGTTAATATGGCATCTGACTGAGATGTATATCTTTATATAGCGCCATCCTGGTCCATAGCGCGTCACAGCAGTGATACACGTGACATAATAATATAACACATGGTGGGAATAAGCGCTTCAGACATGAAAGTAACAATAGAAAAGCGAGCCCCTGCCCCGAAGAGCTTACAATCAAGTCAAAGCGATTTGACTACAAGAGCAAAGTCTCTTATTTTGAGGCAAAGCTCTACAGGCTTTTCTTGGTTTTGGGTGAATTTGTGCTTCAGACATTAAAGGAGCAACTACAGGCAATC